>NC_070626.1:30376366-30500917 GCF_947347685.1 Pleuronectes platessa
AAACTGCTCTGTAACCAGCCTGCAGATAAAAGCAGAGAGAGAGGGAGAGAGGGGGGGGGTGGGGGGGGTTGGGGGGGGGTTGAGAGAGTGTGTGCAGGTCCAGCGATCCATCGTGTCTGACCTCTGAGTCAGAGTGGCCCTGGGATCAGCGGGGGGAGGGGTCTAATTGATCAACCTGTCAGAACCAATGAGGAAGGCCATGTTAATGGGACTTTTATAAGCCCCGCGGGACGTACCACCTGACACTCAAAGCTGTATGAGTATGTGCCAAAGCAGAGTACATAACCTGTGTGTGTGTGTGTGTGTGTGTGTGTGTGTGTGTGTGTGTGTGGTGTGTGTGTGTGTGTGTAATCCCAGAGCCCAGGTAGCCTTATTAAAAGGAGCCAAGTGGAGAGTCTGGCTGGTTTTGACAAATGGCCTCTCAACGCCAAGGCCCACCTTTGCAAACTTTGGGGACGAGGTAGAAGGCGAAGGCGAAGTCACAAGGGTGAAGGGGCCGTGAATGTTTAGTGTGTGTGTGTGTGTGTGTCTGTGTGTGTGTGTGTGTGTTTGTGTGAGTGTGTGCTCTGCTCTGCCCCCGCACTAATAACCTGTGCCTAGTGACTGATGGAGTGTGGAATGGATTAATCTCGCTGCAGTCATGCTGCCAAATGCCGAGGCGCTAAGGGTTAGCCACCAGACTTAGCCCGCTTAGGAAAGGCTACAACCATGGGGACGGGTTGGTGCGCACACACACACACAAAACACACACACAAAGCTACACTCACAGCCATAGAGACACACACACACTCCATCCCTAGGGTTTGTCCTCGCACTAAGATGCAGCCAGCTGCAGTTTGACCTGCAGGCTGCTGATGTAAAACAACCGCTGCATCAGCCAGCAGATGCTTCACAGCAAACACAGCTGCTCTCGACGACCCAGCAGCTCCCAGCACTTCACTACACACAGGTCAGAGAGAGTGTGTGTGTGTGTGTGTGTGTGTGTGTGTGTGTGTGTGTCTGTGAGAGCAGACAGAGAAACGATGAGAGCGAAAGAGAAAAGGGCAAGTTCCCAAAATTGAAGCAGATACCAAATGAGAGAGGAGAGGATCGAGTGTGTATCCACTGCCATCATCACAACTGAGAGACCTTCTTCACACACAGACACACACACAAGTGATAGGCTGGATTAGCTCATAGGCATGAAAGCGATCCAGCACTACAGTAAAACCTGTGATCGTGTGTGATCGTGTGTGTCTGTGTGTGTCTGTGTGTCACGAGCAAACGACTGTCAACACACACTGCGATTTGGAAAAAAAACACTATTCGCGTGAAACCACAGCAAAAAAAAAAAAAAAGATTATGAGAGAAATAACAAGGTTAACCGAACATTAGCACCAAATACTCATTTATCCTTTTATATAAGCACCTTATATTTGATATGCAGAGCCCTGTGATTTCCTGGCCTCCAGTCCGCCACCATTTCAGTTTTAGGAGCATTAGTCCCAGTCCTGCACGGACCAGTATAACATGGGAGGATTGAAAGTCTCAGCTGGTGGTTAAACGCTCACAGCATCTGAAGTCTAAGTGGGTTTTTATGGTAATAAACACGAACCAAATAACAAAATGTTTATGGAATTAATTTTTTTCCTTTGCAAAAATCTACTTAATTGAAAAATGTGAGAAGAATGTGAAAAGAATCCTGAATAGTTCCCTGGAGCCTCCGGTGACCTCATCTCGTTAACATCAAACCCAAAAATATTCAATTTGCTTTCATGGACAAAAACATAGAAATGCAGAAAATCCTCTCATTCAAAAAGCAGCTAACAAAAATAAAAATCAGATTTTTAAAGCAAATTAATTAGTTTATGATTCAAAATAGTTGCTAAATACTTTTCTTTCATTCAACTGTTTATTTCAGCTTTATTCAAAAGGTTGTTTCACACGTCGTTATTAGAAAAAACTGTTTTTAATCAAATTCTTAGTTTTTTTCTGCTTTAAGTATAAAATACCTTCTACACAATATCTCTTTCACTACTCTTCGTTTATCAATTTTGAGGGAATATATTTGATGTTATACTGAAATGAAATAAAAGTTTAATATCAGGTTATCAGCCTCAGAAATCTCACGTGAGCTCTATTTTAAATAATAATATTTAACAGTTCAATAAAGGGTAGCTTGAATGACCTGTGTCTGGACGCCTGTGAACTCATAAATATGTGTGTGTGTGTGTGTGTGTGTGTGTGTGTGTGTGTGTGTGTGTGTGTGTGTGTGTGTGTGTGTGTGTGTGTGTGTAGTGTAGAAGTTGTACCAACGTGGCAGGTGCGGTTGAGGAGGAGCAGCGAGCTGTAACCAGAACACGTATACGTCCACATGTGAACATGGAATAGAAAACACTTTGAAATATGGATCTGTCAGGAAGCAGGTCTGGAGGAACTGGAGACCAGACTAATAAACAGAGGGGAGGGGGGGGGGGGGGGTCCGGGAGCTATTCACAGAGCCTGTATAGGGGCTGGGGGGGGGGGGGGGGCAGGGGGCAGGGGGTTCAAGACCCATTCAACCTGCCCTGACACACAGGGACAAGGGTCCTATTACCCTCCTCCAGCCCCAACCCCCATGAACTTGATCCTGGAGAACAATGTACACAGGGGGGGGGGGAGAAAGGAGTGTAAAGGGAGGGGTGGGGGGTGTTGGGGGGGAATAATATCTCTGGGAAATAGTGAGCTTTCCTCAGAGACAATAACTGACGGGCAAGGTTCCATTTTGCAGCTCCGCTCCAAGGCCTGCAGCCCATAAGAGAACAAGGTGATCTGGAACTGGAGAGAACTTGTCGGCTGCACAGGTGCATCTTCAGTGAAACATCTTCTGGACCTTTTCAAAGCTGCAGCCTCCCACTGCTTCTCCTCTGCAGCACACAGACCAACACTCTCAGGGCCACAAGCTAATTGAAAAGAATACAACAAAAAAAAAAATTATGAAATGAAATGAAATGGAAAAAGCTGCGAGGGTGTCAAACTTTTAAATTAAGTCCACACAATCCTGAGAGTGGACGAAGTGTGGAAGGAAATTATCAGAAAGCTTCAGAAGTTACTTTCATGAACATGACTGTGTCCATACACAATCCACCAATTTCACCCGGGTCCCAGTTCTAAATTCCAATGTGTTGATTGATTTATTCTGTTCTAGTCTTAACACCTCTTTGGGCACTTTGATGACCTTGAACCAGCAGACCTGATCCTGAACGAGTCTTTGAATCCAGCATTTCATTTATCTTATTCATCAGCAGGGCCAACGTTTAAAAGGATGAATTCAATAAAGACACAAACGATTAGAATTGTCTGTTATGATCGTGTTTTATGGAGTTCAAATTCTTATTCTTGCAATTGTGCATCCAGAACTAAAGATTAATGAAAAGTGTGTTAATACTTTTTCAGATAGTTTGTTGATTCCTAAACCGTTAAGCTTTCTGTTATGATTTAAAAATCTGATTTGAGCCCTCAGTGCAAAGTGCACAAGCATCACAAGTGTTTTACTTTTTAACTGCTGACTCAGCTGTTATATACCAGTGCACTTGTAAAACTGTGGTTGAGCAATGGTCAGTGTTGAACTCTGAGCTGGTAATTTAAGTTTTTTATGTTTTTACTATTTGAATATATGGCTTTGGTTTCTTTTTCGTCAGATGAAAATAAAACTCAAAATCATTATCAAAGCCGACTACAAGCTGTTTAATGACATGAAGGCTTTGATCATAGAGGTGATTGTCCTGCAGAGTGGGGTTACTCTCCTCCTGAGGATTATTAGAAAGAAAAGCAGCAGGTTGTCATCGCCCTGTCAAAAGGCCGGGAGCACACCCCCGCCTTGTCCTGACATGACAGCCCGGCCAGTCTTTACTGCAGAGGTCAGGGGTCAAGGGAGGACGTGGAGGGGGTGTTAAAGGCAACAGGAAGGGCCACGGGGGTCAAGCCAGTGCGGAGCTGTGGCACTCTGTTCATGGTTATTGTCTCGACCTTACAACGAGTGGATGTTAGCGAGGACTCAAAGACGCTGTGGCAACAATGGGCACAGGGAAACACACAAACTGGCTTTGTTAGAGTCGTGGGTTTGTGTATAAAGAGCCGGAACCTGGAGGAAACAAAACACACCAGGCTGCACAGGGCAGTCGGTCCCAGAGGAGCTCAGCAGTCGAGCACAAGCAACTTTATAAGATACAATAATACAGAGTTAATATGAAATGGGAGTTAAACCCAAGTGCTTCTAATCATATTGATATTTGATAACTCATTTTCAACTTTTCCCTGTTATATAAATCTTCAGGAAAATAAAATATCTCTCATATTAAGCACTAGGGAATCCCGAATGACAATTTCACTATTTTAATCTATCTGGAAATTGACTGAATGAAGATTAGAAGATGAATCAATAATGGAAATGTATGATTTGATTTATGAATGAATTGGATATCTTCCCTTACATGCGTTATCTAATTATGACAGAGTTGTGTTTCTTCTGTCGGTTGTTTGCTTGACACTGATCAGGGAACAGAGGTCACAGTCTGCCCAGCATTTTAGCGGGGGGGGGGGGGGTTCGCTACCTCGACCGTCGCGGGGCTAAACCCAGCGAGTGGCGATAAGCAGAGTCCCGTCCTCGCCACTGAAACTGTGCAGAGGTCAGCAGGAAGGAAGGGAAGTGCTGCAGGATGATGTGAATGCTATCACGGCCCAGCAGAGAGCAGTGAATAGGCTGCCCTTCTGTTTATGGAGCTGTCGTTAGCGCGGTGATTGATGGCCTCGCTACAGACAATCCACGTCGGCCTCGTGAGAGATGAGGCGTCGTGGGAGAGAAGTGTGTAAGTGTGTTTGTGTGTTTGTGTGTGAAGAGGACGAGGACGACAAAGAAAAACCTTCAGCCTTCGTGGATCCATTTTCCAGAGAGCTCTCTGGTTGTGTGACGGTAAAACGCATATAGATTCAGAAACGACATCTTTCTGTCTTTAACACTTGATATGTTTGAAGTTTCATGTCAGGCCAATTTTAAATATTAATCTTTTACATTCAAAAGCATCTCAGAACAAACTTGTAGGGTTCTCAGTAGAGCTTAGACCTTCACACAGTCCCTGAGTCTCTGCACCGAATCTGCAATGTTCGATTGAAATTGGTATAAATAAAACCCGGTCCTGCAATGTTAAAGAAAAGTGATAAAACTCCTGGATCCGCCCCATTGTCCAGATCCACAGCTAAATGCACTGTGTTCAATCTTCGACCCATTTCCCATCCTTCCACCAAACTGTGTGCAAATCCCTTCAGTAGTTTTTGTCACAATCGTGCTGACGACAAACCACCAAACCAAACAATGGACAGGAATCAGAAACAAAACTCACTCAAACCTTAATAAACTACCACTGAGCTCTAGTTCCCTGAGATCAAACTTCTGAAGGGCAGCGCGGTAGACGAAGGGACCCAAAGCCAGAACAACAGATCCCAGATCCAAAGTAACCGAACCCGTGTGAACAGAAAGGTCCAGACTGCAGGGCCTTCTCCTCTCGGTGATATCATCTGGACCGATCCAGAGGTGTTGGCTGCTTCCAGACGACAGGAACAGAAGGAACCCGTTGAACAGTTGGTTCATCTTCTTCTATTTCCCTCCGTCTTAAATCATTCATGTTTTCCTTCTTCTGAAACTCGCGTGGAAACTCAGCCGAGCCTTCACCACTTTTCTCCTGATCAGAAAACAACAACCGACCCTCTGAGCACTCACCATGACGTGTCCGGACTCGCTGTCATCGATGGTTTTACTTATTCATCTGAGCTTCTTACATTTGCTGAGTTCAGCAGCGCCTGCACTTAGGTTAGGGACCTTTCCCACCGAGCTCTACGGGACCGAAGGGGGGGGGGGCATCGAGGAGCGCTCCGAGCCGAGTCTATGTTTAGGTAGAAAGTACGTCGGGGGTGAAAGGTGCAGCTAATGCAGGGCTGGCACACCTCAGGCCTCAGCAGCTGGGGACACGGGGGCTTCCCTCTGCTTTTCAAATATTTATCCCCTCATAGCGTTCGACACAGCGTGGGACAGAAAACAAGATGGAGTCCTGCTGGGCCCTGGATCTGCCAGTGTACACACACACACAACACAAACACGACAAGGGAAACAACAAACAGATGGGCAGATCCGGGTGTCAGAGATGTACACATGCTCTGTTACTAACCATGACCACAGCATTGATAATGACAGAGAGTCACTGCAGCCTGGAGGTTCAGCAGCTCCTCTGTGCAGGCAGCCTGTGGTCCGGTTCAGGGGGAGAGCGGGGGGGCCGTACCCTCACAGAGCCACTCTGCTCACCGCCTGGTTCCTGAGCCGCCTCGCTCGCCCCTTCCAGGGAAGAGTGATTGCATTTTATAGCCTCGAGCAGACTCCTCATGTCAAGCATCCCTCCTCAGTGTCGCAGACATCTGGCTAGCTCTGGGCTCTGCTGCTCTCCCCTGTGCACCCTGCTGTCCTGCATCGTTTGATTAAGCCTGCATCGCATGTAATCAGACTGAGGGCTCCAGCCCCCCCCATACCTGCAGTCACAGTTTGAGTCTCGCTTCGCTAAAGTGACATTTTCAGAAAGTTTGATAAGATAACTGAACCCACCTGAAGTTTCCTCGTCTGAGAGAAACACAGAAACTGAATCAGGTCGTTGTCTAAGCAGCGAGGTGAGAGATTGAATTCACTGAAAGGAAACTGCACAGTGTTCACCCTCGTCCGTCTTCCTCCGATGATTCAAAGCAAATATTAAAATGGAATTTGCATCAAGTCCCGAGAGACAGATTCTAAAACCGCAAAAGTTTACAAGCGAGATCATCATCTCCGAAAGTTCAACCGAATTATTATTTATATTCTTCAAATGAGCAATTCAAATAAATCCACTTTTTAATCGATTCATAAAACATTTGTGTCCTTCATATTTGATTTTCAAATACTGAAGCTCTGTTTCATCGTTTTTTTTTGTTTGAGTTATACATGACTCTTTGACATTGTGAATAAATTCATATTATTTGGGTTGAAGGAGTGAATCAACCTTTCCTGAGTGAATCCTCTCTCTCTCTCTACTCGCTCATTTCCATCTTATGTTTAAGTCTTTTGTTCGACTTTAAATTTGTGAAAATGAATTGAAATCAAATTCCAGTTTAAAACAAACTTTTTTTATTTACCCGCCGGTTGAATTTCCGCTCGCTCACCGGACCGGCGGGTAAATAAAAAAAGATTGTCACTACCTTTTCATCATCAAGGTGACCAACCTGCACCGCCATTAGCAGCTGCGATGCTATTCACAACCCGCTAGTTAGCGCTAGTCGGCTGCTAGCGGGCGACGTGCCATTCAATCTGAAGGTACAAAGAAAGACGTGACCCCGGATCAGAAGCCGCGAGGAGCCGCCCCCGCCATTACCGCGGCCGCCGTGTGTTTAACGGGCCTCACGGGGGAAAAGAGACTTACAGTGTGTTTACACAGTGGCATCTCTGAGCTGGTATTAATAATAGAGCCACTTAGCATTCACAGGCACTGGTCTCAGCCACACTGTTTGTTTCACAGGTCATTAAATTTATGCCGCAGCCCTAATGTTCATTACGGCAGCAAGCTGGCCTGGGGTCTGTCGCACTCGCTCACTGTCTTTAATCCCCGGCTGGATTCCTAACACCGGAGTTCTCTTCATCCCTCGCTCATTCTCCCTCTCTCACATCTCGCTCCATTTGTTTGACAACAATCCTTTCCCGGTTTAATTAAAAGGATTGCACCAGTGTTTCCAGGTTCTCCCCCCCCCCCCCGCCCCCGCCCCTCCCGTTCTGAGTATATTGTTCAACCAGCACACTCAGATGAAACGCAGGATTTCAAACGAGTGCCTACAAACACCGCACTCTCTCTCTTTCTTTCAATGTCCGACTCTTCCACCTTTAAAAACCTGCTGCTATGCCAGTTTCTCTTTCCCAGGTGATGCTGGCAGGAGGAGGCTGGTCCTTACTGGTGGTTTAATGGTTGGCAAGTCCACCTCCTCTGGTCGTCACCGTGCGGCCGGCTAACAGAGGCTGGAGGTTTTGGAATCACAGACAAAAGGCTTACACAATGTGAAAACTCATTACGTAGCTTTACGAGGATTTCAGGGAAATGACGCAAGTGGAAAACAAAAAGGGATTTGTCGAGGCTAACAAGGACACATGCAGAATTTAGTTAATTAGACAGAATCCATTCGTCTTTGGATTTAAACCATCAAAGACCTAAAACAACAAACGGGCTGCGGTCGAGCGTTGGCAGCCAATCACAGTGGTGTTGACAGGGGGTCAGATTTAATGGACGGACCAGGTGAGGGTCACATTTAACATGCGCTCACACATTGTAAATCTACACTATGGATTCTCGTTGCAGCCACAAAGAGGAACCTGAGCCCACAGACTCCAAGACACAAAACATCCTTCTATTACTCCTTAATGCCACTGATTATTCTTCTTATTAACAAGAGTCCTGCAGGAGAACACACACAAACACTTTAAGGAGCGAGCAAATACTGTTTAATCTAATTAATCCTCTTGGAAATGTAGCACAGTGTGAAGGCCGACTGCAGCCGCTGGAGGAAACCTGCAGAAGTTGAAAGGGTTCCTTACAGGGAGAACTTTACTGGGTCAGATGGAGACGGTTCTCTCCACAGCTTAGACCCACAGGACCAGGACACCACAACTATCTTCATGTCACGAATCCAAGGATGAAGCAGATAAACATCGAAGCTCCCATTTGAAATATATAAGATTCACACAGGGCAGAATAAAAGGCTTTTTCAAGGGTTTTGCAGATTCAAATATTTGAACGCTGAAGACAAAAAGACAAATGTACTGCATTGCCTCATAATTCAATGTAAGCAGCCTCGTATATATCCCAAGTTGTGACTTTGGGAAAGAAGCCAAACCAAACGTTACCCTCGTCTCCAGAGGAAGACACGGACACGGTCTGAAATGCATTCAGTCGAACACTGCAACGAAAACACCGGCTGCTCTCCTGCTGCAGGAATTCCTTCCATCCATCATGATTAGGTTGAGAGTGAAGATTCAGCAAAGACTGAAGTCAACAGTGGTAACGTTATAGCTCTCAGAGCATTAAGCTAGTAAACAGGTCCCCCGACGCACCCACGCAAAATCCTCACACTTCAGCCACAAACATATTCTCAAATTTCCCAGTTTCAGGTCGTCCTGCCTTCTCTGCTCGATCCAGATTGTTATTTAGATCTGCACTGAACTGCACACATTGATATCAGTCATCTAAATATGACAGATTCTTTCATCAAGAATCCATGAATTATTCCCCGGGAAATTGGTGAAAATGTCAACGTCAGGGAAAGTGATCAAATATTCTCAGATTCATGTCAGAATGGAATGTCCTCTATCTGGGGACATGTCCCCTCCTGCCACCAAGTTTTGTGCAAATCTGGTCAGTTGTTTTTGCGTAACCCTGCTGAGGGACTGACCGAACAAATAAAGCGACAAGGGGTTAAAACACAACCTCTTTAAATACCTCAAACATCTTGTGTGTTTGACCGTTGACCAGGACAAGAAGTCAGTGAGTAGAGTTCAAACCAGAATTGACAAGCAGGCAACCAAGCCCCTCTATGTGAACTATAGGTTCTACCCCTGTGTGTGCGTGGCTCTGTCATTATATGCATCTGGCCCCCGCCCCCCTGCCCCCCCCCCGACCAGGATCAGAGGCTCTGCAGAGCGTCCAGTCGTGTTGCTCTCTAATTAAAGCCGACGCTGCCACTGAAGCCCCGCCAGCCTCGGGGTCAAAGGTCACCACGCAACCGCTGACAGGAGCAGGTAAGCCAGCCACTGTGAAACGTGCTGGTCGGCAGGCTGACCCCCCACTACCCCCCCCCCCCCCCTTACACCTCCTTAACCAGTTCTCCTCCCTCACTAGTCGCTGCCTCGCTTTTCTTTCCTCCAATTCCATCCTCCTCCCTCCAACCTTTGTCTGCTCAAGGGAAAAAGAGATGCATTTATCCATTCAATAACAGGAGGAAGGACGAAGGGGATGAAGAGGATGAAGAGGAGAGAGGGACGTCTATAGGAAACTGGCACTTCATTCTCTTTCTGCCTGATGAAAAGAGTGGGGACGCCACTCCGAACCGCAAGGCCATCATCGCAGGGCCAAACAAATCACAGGGGGGGGGAAATGAAAATCATGGGTGGAGGTGAATGTCTCGGTGCATCTCTTGAATCTGCCCGGAACAAAGAGACGCTTGTTGACCTTTGCTCGTTTGCCAAGCAGAACCAGACCTTGGTTTGTTTACTTGAATGGAAAAAAAGTAAAAAAGGTCTTGGAGGACGCTGGTGGTTGAGAGAGCAACAGGGACAGAAATCCATTTATCATGCTAACAGAACAGGAAGCTGTTCAGGGCAGTAAAACAAAAACCAACCAGAGCCTGTGCCCTGACGTCACATGGACTGGGAGGTCTCCTGCTCACTGGTCAGGGTTGTAGCAGCTTGTCAAGTCCAGAGGTCAGAGGCTGCAGCACGAGGAGAAGGAGAGTCAACGGGGTTGTCAGTGCAGCTTCATCTACAGCGTGTCCAGGCTGCTTGGCTTTCTGAGCACGAGGAACTGCTGGTTGTCAGATGTCACCGTCTGTCCTCCTCCTCCTCCACCACCTCCTCCTCCTCCAGCTCACAGTCACTAGAGCTGTGAGGTTGTTTCCTGGAGGTGAACAGGTTTACATGCTCACTCCTGACAAAAGCTGTGCTGCTGTTCTTCCTCGTGTGGTTTATTGGACACAGACACACACACAACTACACACAGAGAGGAAGTGAATACGTGACCACAACGTGCTGGAATTGTTGTGTTAATTCGAATCAGCATGAATGCACAATGTAAAATAAATTAATAGTGACATTTTCCAGTATTAACAAATTAATCTAATGATTAATTTTCATCTTGTTTCTATAATCAGTGTTTGAATTATATTTCAGACTCTTGCAGAAAACCTCATTTCAGTAAAAGATCAGGAAAACGAGCTGTGAACCTGAAACCAGGACGAGGAACCTTCAGGACGATAAACAACATGTGAGTGTCTGTGTTCACACTGCAGCTCTAATCAGATGAAGAGGAGAAGCTCTTCCTCTTTCGCTGCCATTAGACGTCTCCCTGCTGCAGATGCATGCGTCTCACACTTGTGAAGAAAACCAAAGGCTTCCAGATAAAAGATGGAAACCACATTATGTGACAAGAGGCGGCTTACAAAAAAAAAACCAGGAGCGAGAACATCAGGTAAAAAACATCCTGTTATTTCTGTTATTAGATTCTTTTTGTGGCAGGTTTTACATCCATTAGTCTCCGGAGGTGTGGCTACAGAAGCAGAAGAGGACATGTCTGTCTTTAGTGTCTCCGCCAGAGGGACGAGGCCGGCGACACCTCAGGCACGGTCCACCAAGAAAACACACACACACACGAGCACAGACACGCAAACAGACAGGGACAATTACCTTCCAGCTGGAGGCTCTGTTTGTACTGTAACCACAGTCTGTCCACACCGCCCGAGACAAACGCAGATCTGACCTCAGAGCAGCTTTAACACAACTGCAGAGCGGGAAACACGCCGGCGGCTGAGGCACAGCTGTCTCTGTTCATTATCTCACATTATTACTTTTATTCACACAACACGGGGTCGTCGAGGTGAGAAACCTCAGAAGGAAAATTACGTGCAGTTAAAATAAACAGATTAGAGATTTTAAATGATTCATTATGATGCGGTTGAAGCCGAGAGACGACAAAGCAGGAGGTCAAATCACCTACACATGTCAGAATTAGGGATAAATGTTGTGTGATGTTTTTACTTTACAGATCAAATGATTCTCTGATGAAAACGACAAACTGAAAGTAAACTGCAGCTCCTCGGTCCCAAAAACAACAATCGATAGGACCCCAAACCCTGCGACTGAATGTGTTTCCAGATCAATAACAAACTAAATGACTTCTCTGTCTTTTATTGCAGTGTCGAGAAAATGTCAACGCAATTCTCAAAGCGTCTTGATTTGTGATTGGAGATAAAGACTGAAAGTCGAGGGAAACAGAGCAATAACAAAATAAAACTGGAGATTTCTCTCTGCTGGAGGATTTTCTTTCTAATTTCCTGCATAGAGCAAACATAATTTTGACATGAGATCAACAACAACAACAAGAAACTGTATTAAACTGGATCACCTCCCTCTTGTTTGCAGGGAACCTTGTGTTCAGAGTTTCTTTCCGGCTGCGTCAGCTCCTTTTCCAGACGGCAGTGTTTGATGGAGCGGCCGGCGCGTGGCAGACCTCCGCCTGCCGGCCGGTGACTGATGCACACGAGGCCACGGAGGAGAGCTTTATTAAACGACGGCGAGGACCCATCAGTCTCCCTCTGACAGATTGGGGTCTCATCTTGGGACGGGGGTGGGGGTGGGGTGTGTGCGCCAGGAGGAGACGGGGGGATGTGAAACATTTAGTCTGTATAGGAACACATCTCTCTCTCTCTCTGTGTGTGTGTGTGTGTGTGTTGGTTTCACTGTTTTCATATTTTTGCCATTTGAGAAACTTGCCTGTGTGTGTTTGTGCATATATGTGTGTGTGTGTGTGTGTGTGTGTGTGTGTGAGTCATTTAGCAGTGAACGCTCTGAGCCTCCACGCTGCAGAGAGTGAGGGCGCGATGACAAATCCATCACTTAACCCTCTCATTCAACCTTCTGACACACACAGTGAAAACACTCTTCTCACACACACACAAGCTACAGCTGTGGACCTGGACTAACACCCCCCCTCCTCCTCCTCCTCCTCCTCCTCCTCCTCAGCCTTCATCACCAGCTGCAGGAGGCTCCATGCAGTCTGAACCTCCCTGCATCTGTAACCTGACGACACCTGCAGCTGCACCAGCACCCACGGCATAGGTCCAACAACAACACACACACACACACACACACACAAATTCACTCCGACACACAAAGCAGGAGTGTCCACCAGAGTCCGAACCCATTAACAGATGCTCAGGATTTTCTATTTTCTGCTCCATTAAGTAAAGGTGTCACATCCTCACATCAATAATTCATTATCTCATTAATTTGTGACATATTAGTGTAATTACTGGTGACACAAAAAAGCTTTGTGGAAGAAGAGAAGAAGAAGAAATCCACCTTTCTGGAGCTCGACAAACGTTTTATTGTATTTGTTTATTTGATCACAATATGAAAAAGTTACGGGTTAAACTTTCTTCCATGTGGGATTAAGAGAAATGACTGATTCACAGTTCTCATGTAAAAGTGAATGTTGGACTGAAGAGAGAGAGAGAGAGAGAGAGAGAGAGAGAGAGAGAGAGAGAGAGAGAGAGAGAGAGAGAGAGAGCTCTTCTGGTGTCCGACGGCCGCCTGGCTTCCATCACGTGACACCTCGGAGCCGGCGGAGGAAACGAGGGCAGAGCGAACACGGAGCCCTTGACTTTATGATGACGGACATTTGTCAGGGTCCGTTGCCTCATCGGAGGAAACGCTGCCATGTGCTGGCAGTCTGACGGAGAGGGGTGGGGGGGGCGGGGGGGGGGGCAGACAGCCAACATAAACTGACGGAGGCTGGCGCCGGCGAGGAGGTGACTTAGGGGTGATTAAGCTAAAAGCAGCCGACACACGAATGTCAGAGCTCCGCGACACGGACGGGCGAGTACAAGTGAACGAGGAGTTTTGAATTCCTGTCTTCACTTTCACTCACGTGTCAGAAGAAGAGTTTAAATAGACAGAAGCTTTGAATAGAAGAGAACAGACGATGAACCTGGAGACGTCCAACACGTTTCTCTCTGCAGCACAAATCAGGATCAGGAGTTTACAGCAGTTTGCAGGTTTCACACGAGTGAAGTGAGTCACAAGTAAATGAAGCACGTGACGTATTCCAGTGTGGATGTCGTGCTGATTATGAACTCATCCTTTTTAAATGCTCTTTTCAGTTCCATTGGGAAATATTGTTGGGATTATTAGAATTATTAATATCAATATTCTCTTGTTTCTTGCATAGATTTCCTGAAATAAAAAAGGTAAACATAATGAGAACCACAACGTACAAAAAAGCCTCAATGTTATACGGTTCATTTTTTTTCATTTAAATATGATATAATATTCCGCCCTGTGAGGGGATTATGTTGTTTTGAATATTGCCATTTTTATTTAGTTCTTATTAACCAGGAGTTTTGACTCTTGACAAATTTATACGCCATCAAAAATTTAAAGCAGTTAATGAAAATTAAAATAAAAAAAATACTTTGAACCGGATCATGCTTATTATCTAACATGTATTTATAGTAAATTAAGATACTTTAAGACAACTGCCAAGTTCAGGCAGATCTGTGTGTTTTGTGATTTTCACTTTCAAATCAAAAGAAAAGTGAACAAAGCTGAAGCGACTGAATGGCTTTGAAAAGGCAAAGGTCCAAATTATGTCAACTTTTTTAATCTATTTCTGTGGCTTGGAGTTTTTCTCCCCCATCAGCTTTGTTATTAATAACAACTATATTAATATTTGTTGCTGTTCATAATGAAACATGACTTGTTTTTGTCAGATGAGCGATCAGAGCCTTCACACAGGTACAAAGATTTTAAATAAATGAAGGAAATTAATATAAAAGAATTTGTCTTTTCAGAACTACTATTCAGAACTATCGTCTGTGTGTGTGTGTGTGTGTGTGTGTGTGTGTGTGTGTGTGTGTGTTTCTGTGTGTGTGTGTGTGTGTGTGTGTGTTTCTGTGTGTGTGTGTGTGTTTCTGTGTGTGTGTGTGTGTGAGAGATGGAAGGAGGTGACAGGTCCTTCCTGTCGTACACTACACACACACAACTTTATGTGATGCTTGAAAGATGTGATTCCAACAACCAGGCTCAGTCCTGTGCTGCTGAGTCTCTGCTCCTCTGTGAAGTGTGTCCGGCCGACAGAGGAGCAGGAGTCACCTGCTCATAGAGTCTGACTCGTTCATGTCACGAGGTGCAGGAGGAGGTGGAGGTCAACGCTCATTCAAGACAAACTGGGAATCGGCTGCTTCATGGACTCAGAGTCCGGCACGAGGGCAGAAAGGAACAGGAAGGAAATATTAAACCACCCATAGAGTCTGAGATACAACTGTAGGGCCCAGAAATAATACTTGACTGGGATTCTGTTAAAGAAAAGCATGTGGACAGTGTCATTTACATTTGGTCACATTATGCGGGCCGAGTATGTCAATGCCTCTCGTTCTGCACACATGCATGCACACACACACACACAGAGAGAGATGACCTTTACAGAAAAAAAAAAGATATGAATACATGAATAAAACTAAAATCTGCAAATGACAAATCTGCATTTGGCCCCGCGGGTCTCCCCCGAGGTGAGCTTCAGAGAGTCAAATGAGGGCAGGCGGATTTAATCTGCCACCGCTGGAAGGCACACACACACACACACGTCCAAACACACACACACACACACGTACGTGCACACACAAAAGCACACACACAAGTCAACAGACAGATTTGCAGCGGAATAAAACACAGTGATGAGAAACAAGGAGAAACAGAAATTGAAGATGAAGAAAGTACGAATGAAGAGGGGAGGAGGTGAGAGGAGGGGATGAGAGGACCGAGCCTCCCTCCAGTGGTCGAGGCAGAGGAGGAGCAAAGAGGAGGCGAGCTGGGGGAGGATCAGGGAGGAGGAAGCAGATAGAAAAACAACGGTTTGACTTTTGACCCGAGAGTTAAGTTGTGGTCAAGTCCAGAATCACAAAAACAGGTTAATCCCTGAGAGAGAGAGGGAGAGAGAGAGAGAGAGGGAAAGGGAGAGAGAGAGAGAGAGAGAGACACACAGAAGGTCTCTGTCTCTCGCCCTCGCTCCCGGCTCGTATGTCTCTGTTGAGAATCCGTCAGCAGATTATCACAGTTGGTAAAATCAGCAGGATTCCTCACATGTCTGTGACCAGCACTGCAGTCACTCCTCCTGCAGTTAGGACTGAGCTGCCCGTGTGTGTGTGTGTGTGTGTGTGTGTGTGTGTGTGTGTGTGTGTGTGTATGTGTGTGTGTGTGTGTGTGATTTCTATTCTCTAAAGCTCTAAAGTGGGTCTTTCAAACTGAAAATATATTTTCTGTAAAATACAACCGAGTAGATTAAGCTGGGAATAAATACTTTATATATAATTAATCAGTTAACAAAATATATGGCTAATCTTTTTAACGTGTACTATGTAATGCAACAAACGATTATTTTATTAATCATCTATTAAGTAATTAACGATTTACTTTGTGAATACGATTTTAGAAAACAGTGAATGAAACTTCCCACGAATCTAAAGTTTAGATATTTAGATGTCTTGAGAAATACAGTTAGATCGTTAAATAGAATCATTTTGTGTGGATGTTCAGTGCGAATATTTCAAAGAACTGAAGATTCAAAGCTATTTGTCACTGATATGATCCGTGTTTCACGATCCACTTTAACTTAACCCTCTCAGTCTTCAAAAATGTAAGATTAATAAACATATTCAATGGGTTTAAGGTTCAGATGGAAGGACTCAGAGTTTTACTTTGTCTTTCTGTCCCGAGCAGAAGGAGTTAAAAAGTGATCAGCTTCCAGAGACCTTCAGACTCTCAGAGGTTTGACTGACAGGGTGCAGCAGTGTGTGTGTGTGTGTGTCTATATGTGTGTGTGTCTGTGTGTGTCTGTGTGTGTGAGGAGGGGGAGCTTTCAGGTATTTGGTCTGTTAAGCATCTGTCATTAAACAGTGTGTGTTGTGTGTCTTTCATGCTACGGTGCTCTCACTCTGAACTGGGTCAGAGTTCTACTCTAAATATTTCAAACACAGCATCGGGAGAATTCCTCCAGAGACACGACTCGATTATTCTCCTGACAAAATAATAATAAGTCGTTATTTTTTTATAACTGTGATTATTGTTGTGATCATTTGAAGTAATTAGAAACTGCAGCTTCTCAAATGTGTGCAACTGTTGCTGTCTATTGTGTAAATTAAATCTCTTTGGGTTTTGAAATGTGCGATTAGACAGACGCACAACGAGACGGCGTCACTTTGGACTGCTACACACATTTATGAGATCTGGTCAAATCACTCTGTCGCACTACTGCAGGTTTCTGTCAGAGCGGATTATCATAAATACCATCGAGCATGTTTGATATTTACGTTTCCAGATGGAGGGGGGGCTCCGACTCGATCGGTGGCGATAAGATTATTGTGTTAACCCCTCACACTTCAGGATCAGAAGGGTCAAATCAGGTCTAACATTAGCTCTTACTTCATTAAAATATTGAAAGTAGGTTTTTAATATCTCTCCACTCGCTGCCCCCACGTGATAAAATACAAAGAACAGGTCGGGCAGCTGAAACCTCACCACGGTTTATTGTTGTTCTAAAGCAGAGCAGACCTCAGCAGCGTTTATCAGGTGCTGGTTACACACAACATGTCCCGAGTGCTGCTGTCGCGCCCCGGCTCGTGGCAGCAGAGCGCTGAGAGCTCGGAGGAGCTCGGCCACCCAGGCGGGGGGGGTGAGCTGGTGAGCTGGTGATGAAGTGAGGGGTCACAGCCAGGCTAAGTGAGACCTCACACTGGACAGGCAGGCCAGACCTCGGGCCACCATGGCATATGGGTGTGAAGGAGGTGAGGAAGCCGAGGAGCGGTGGAGGGGCAGCCGAGCTGTTGTCCCCCCCCCCGCCTCTCACGAGACCCCCAGCTGTCACAACAGACACCGACCAATCCTCCCACTAAACACCCACCAGGGAGGGGGGGGGGGGGGGGCAGCATCCTTCCTCTGTCAAGCAGGAGGATGGAAAAGAGGAAGGATGGAGGGAGAACAGAGGCTGATCTCTCCTCCCTGCCGCTCTGAGGTCTGAGGAACTCTGGGATCTGCCCCCCCCCCCCCGGCTCCTCCTCATCGCTGTCCTCCGCCACTTCTGAAGCCGGGCGGCAAACCTGCTAATTATAGACACTGAAGGAAGAAGATGTGACCTAAATAGTTATTCTGAGTCTGCAGCAGACTTGTGAGAACCGCTGTGCAGTGGAGTCAGAGCAGGACAGGGGGAGTTCCAGACTCGAGTTCCAGACTCGACCGTCACACGGCCGAACGCACAGCTGCAGCGGGGGGGCAGAGGTCAGACCGCAGCACCGCTCGAGGTCTGTCAGACGGGTCAGAGCGTTTCTATTGGCTGAGGCTTAATGAAGCAGTGAGAGGGCAGCACACAGATGGCAAACTGCAGCCAGGAAAACTCCGCTGGAAAGAGCTAATTACAATAGTAATACTGATATTGCTGCAATATGTGGTCATTTAATTGATTCATAGCAATATTTATAAAAGTGTTCAGTGATTTATTTTGTTTTTAATCTTATACAGGAAAAATACATTTTAGGTTTCCTGATGCGAGAAGCTGCTTAGTTTCTCTGACTCGTTTCTTAATATTATACAGTCCTGGAGAATAATTGAGTTATTTTAAGAACAGTACACTGCGGCCCTAAGACAATAGAGAACAACATGTTCCAAGTCTAATTTCATTATCTATTCAAATAGAAATTCATTTCTGTTCTACTTATTGTGAAAGTGATGATATTCCAACTAGTGATGACATTTCATGACGTCTCATGTTTTCTGCTGGCTGAATATTTTGTACAGTTTGCATGTTTATGTTGTAAATCATAGAGCAACGTTTTTCTCCTCATGTTTTGTGCACCTTTAATAAAATTCAGTTTCATGTTTCAAATGACCGAGAGGACGATTTCCCTTCAGGTTGGAAAGTGTCAAACTATTTCTCTCAGGTAAAAAATAGAAGCAAAAAAATCAATAAACAAAAATATCTGTGAAAGTCTGTGAAAGGCTCAAATCAGCTGATCGGCCAAACACTAAATTGATGGAGCTCTAGAACCAACCCTAGAAATCCAGCTGGACCTGACACTTATTCACAACCACACAGTCTCTGAGAGTTTTGCTGTTTCTGAATAAAACACAACCACACGAGCCCGAGAGTAAACGCACCAGTGACCTCAGGAGAGTATTTCCTCTCGTCTCCCTCCCGCCTCTGAGTGTCAAACACACGCTGCTCACACCGCTTCCCCCCCCCCCGACCCACCACCCTCCCCTCCGGCGCTCTCTCTCTCTCTCTCTCTCTCTCTCTCCACACCTGAGCGCCTCCTGACAGTGTCACGGTACCACGCGTATCACTTAACCTCGTGTCAAAACACAGGTGTAACTGAAGCCCCGGGAGCAGGCGCAGGTCCTGAGCTCATAAAGAAATGTGCGAGCTGGGAATAGCACCCTGCATGTGAGAGAGGCCCCGGAGTGAGAGGGTGAAGCAGGGGAGGGAGAGCGGAGCTGGAGAACAGCCAGACACCGACACACCTCCACCTCCGGGGTCCAGAACACAACACGACAGAAACGTGACTCGGCGGTGGCGAGAGGGAGAATGTGATGAAGAGGAGGAGAAGAAGGAGGAGGTGGAGCTCTTACCATGGCGTCCCGTATATCCGGAATCCCTTAATGGTGACGTCCGAGTCCTGCAGGTACACGCCGTTCGTGAGCACCGACTGGACATTGTCAAAGTCCTCAGGTTTGAGTTTGGAGACTGAGGGGAATCGGTAGTAATCCTGCTTCACCAGCTCAGCCATAAAGTCCTTATCGAAGGTCAGCTCGTGGTTCCCGGCGATCACCACTTTGAACTCGTACGGAAGGCCACCTGGAGGAGAGGAGAGAAAGCAGGGGGGAGGGTTCGGGTTTTAATGTATGAGAAAATATCAAATCAATATTGTGTGTGTGTGGTTCAGCATTCCAGAGAAAATGGCAAACACACTTGACATTTTGTCGTTTGAATTTTTAAACAGATTTATACGTGCATAGTACAAACAAATCCGTAATAATACTGTTGTGGGAAAAAAAAGTACAAACATTACTTTATAAGAAAGTATTTTGGATTTTCTTACACTACAAATATGTATTTTTCTTTCTGCAGCTTTTCTCTCAGCAGGAGAAGTATTAATCACAAGGAGTCGATCTCTCCAGCTGCTCAGTGTATCTCTGCAGACACAGCAGGTTGTCTGACTCTCTGACAGAAGCCCCTGGTAACCTAACCCTGAGCACAGATCAGGACAGGAAGGAGAACTCCGATAAGCAGAGGATAATGATGTCCTCCGCTCACAGCGTCAGAGGTTACACCCACCGCTGACGGCTCTGCTTGACCTCATCAGACCATCGTCTATCTCTGCCGGGCGCCAGGAGAAGAAGCATGAACCTGAACTAAACAGAGAGGAACTCCTATTACCACTCACATCCCCTCATCCTTCAACTTCTGCTGTGCCCTTTTCCCTCTCCTCCTTCCCCTTCACCATCAAGCAGCTGACTTACTGCTTCATTCCGGCCGATTGAGCACTCAACCACAGGCTCCGACCTTCATCACCCTCCCTCTATAGGTTTCTCCCTTTTCTCTCCTGGATTCTCATTTCCAGGTTTGCTCCTCCTGACTCTGCTCCTTCTTTTCTGACTTGTATCCTCCTCTTTAGCTGCTGCACAGTCTTCAGTCTAATTGATAGCAGAGTTAAGGGCAGGGAGCCGAGGGTGAGGCAGCATCCCTGAATGCAAGGGCTGCCACTTTTAATTATTTTCATTAACATAAAATATGCAGATTTCTTACCCTATCGATCGTTAAGTCTGTAAAATAACAAAAAACTGTTGGAACCCCCTGTCACACTGTTCCAGATGAAATGAGAAAAAGAAAGAGATGTGATTTAAGATGATGTGCAGCTAAAGAATTCATAATGAATGAAAACTGTGACCATACTGTCATAAACCTGATGAGCGTGTGGATTGTGGTCACTTCAACTGCAACATAACAATTACTACATAATCTTATATATTTAGATATTTATTTATATATATATTTTCTGCTGTTTTTATATATATACATTTTATATTTTATTGTACTATCCAATCCCATCACTGGATATACTAGCCCCATGCACAGACGTTACCACTACATATTCTTATATATTTAGATATTTATATATATGTATTTTTTTTATGCTGTTTTTATATATATACACATTTGATATTTTATTGTACTATCCACTCCAGCAGCACAAGAACACTTTCCTACTGGACACAATCACATCATTGCATTCCATTCCTGTATCTGTAAATTTGTTCTCCATATGTGATTTATGTTTGTATGTCAGTGGTGTGTTAGGTGGACAAGCTACTGGATGATCTGAGCTTCCCACGGGATTAATAAAGTATCTATCCATCTATCTATCTATCTATCTATTAACTTTTCATTTAACGATTTACACATTTATTAGTAGAAACTGCACAAAACCATCAAACAAAGTCAAATCTTTTTCCCGCTCACGACACAATTACTGCATCAATTTAGAAGTGAGGCTCCTGCTTCCACCGCCACCATCAAGGTATTCTGCTTCCCAACATTACCTGATTCCCCATTTTCTTGTTAAGTGCTTTTGTCTATTTGTTCCCGTGCTCCACATCGCTCAGGCCAGGTAATAGCAGAGGGTTATGATGCATGGCGAGGGGGGAAACCGAAGTGTGCAAGTTCAAAATTGGAAATAAAAGTGAAATAAAACTAATAGAAACCGAATACATTCAGTCAAAATACACCGCGTCCTGTATGTGTGTGTGTGTGTGTGTGTGTGTGTGTGTTTGAGTGTGTGAGAGAGAGTGTGTGTTCTCCTAATGCTGAAAATGAAAGAATCATGGTCGCCCGGTCTATAAGTTTCATTCCTGCTGCTCTAAATTAGCTCTCGTCGCATCTCAGGATCATAAATTCCAGGCTAACCTCATATGAGAGCGCCGCCTCGCAGTCCCACGGCACTCTAACTGGATCACGCATCCATTTACACACACACACACACACAGACACACACACACACACACACAGAGAAGACTCAAAGCGAATCATCCTCTCCGACGGCAGGCTGGGAAAAGGTGGCGAAAACATAATTACCATCAAACAACTCCATCTCCATTACTCTACTGGGATTTGTTACTGCTTTTTATTGCCGCCATGCAACGTCCTACCGACGGCTGCTGGAGTGATACACCCAGATTTATTTTGTATTCTTCGCCGACATACAGGGATTGGAAAGAGAGAGAGAGAGAGAGAGAGAGAGAGAGAGAGAGAGAGAGAGAGAGAGAGAGAGAGACCAGAGAGACCAGAGAGAGAGAGACCAGAGAGAGAGAGACCAGAGAGAGAGAGACCAGATAGACCAGAGAGAGAGAGACCAGAGAGAGAGACCAGAGAGACCAGAAAGAGAGAGACCAGAGAGAGAGACCAGAGAGAGACAGAGAGACCGAGACCAGAGAGAGAGACCAGAGAGACTAGAGAGAGAGAGACCAGAGAGACCAGAGAGACCAGAGAGAGAGAGACCAGAGAGACCGAGACCAGAGAGAGGGACCAGAGAGACCAGAGAGACTAGAGAGAGAGAGAGACCAGAGAGACTAGAGAGAGAGACCAGAGAGACTAGAGAGAGAGAGACCAGAGAGAGAGACCAGAGAGAGACCAGAGAGACTTGAGAGAGAGAGACCAGAGAGACTAGAGAGAGAGAGACCAGAGAGACCAGAGAGAGAGACCAGAGAGACCAGAGAGACTAGAGAGACTAGAGAGAGAGAGAGAGAGACCAGAGAGACTTGAGAGAGAGAGAGAGACCAGAGAGAGACCAGAGAGAGAGACCAGAGAGAGACCAGAGAGACTTGAGAGAGAGAGAGAGACCAGAGAGAGAGAGAGAGACCAGAGAGAGAGAGACCAGAGAGAGAGACCAGAGAGAGAGAGAGAGACCAGATAGAGACCAGAGAGAGAGACCAGAGAGAGAGAGACCAGAGAGAGAGAGAACAGAGAGAGAGAGACCAGAGAGACCAGAGACCAGAGAGAGAGACCAGAGAGAGAGAGACCAGAGAGAGAGAGACCAGAGAGACCAGAGACCAGAGAGAGAGACCATAGACCAGAGAGAGAGAGACCAGAGAGAGAGAGAGAGACCAGAGAGAGAGAGACCAGAGAGAGAGACCAGAGAGAGAGAGAGAGACCAGATAGAGACCAGAGAGAGAGACCAGAGAGAGAGAGACCAGAGAGAGAGAGAACAGAGAGAGAGAGACCAGAGAGACCAGAGACCAGAGAGAGAGACCAGAGAGAGAGAGACCAGAGAGAGAGAGAACAGAGAGAGAGAGACCAGAGAGACCAGAGACCAGAGAGAGAGACCATAGACCAGAGAGAGAGAGACCAGAGAGAGAGAGAGAATCAAAACCAAAGGAGGAACAAGAACCACTTTATGTTCAGACGAATGATTTGTCAAACCCCAAAGAACGCAGACTTACATCTATTATTTAAACATCTGCACATTCACAACATTTCAAATTAAAAACAGTGAAATGCTAAGTTTAGAAGAGAAATCACACTCTACATGACATCCGGTAAATTAGAGAGGCGTACATCTTCTAAATTAAAATGTCATCCGCCCGTCTCCTCAAATTAATCCTGGAGGAAATGTGACGGATCTGAATCGATACCTTTTTCTAATTAGTGCAGAAGCAGCGAAGATGCACTGGTTTTGTCAAACAAGCCTTTTACACATCATCCATGTTTTGATGTTCGGTTGATGGTGAAAACACCCGGAGGTAAAAATATGCACCTGAAATTAACTTTATAGAGCCAAACTGTCACACTCGGGGAAAAAACAAAGTCAAGAACTTATGAAGTCAAAACACTGTAATTAACAAAAGTTTGAAAAGTGTCACCGTTGTGTTTTCAGCTTTAAACAAGTTAAACAATGAGCGTTTTGAAACTACGTGTAGTTGAATGTTTCATAAGAGCTTCCAGGAAAAGCTTTAACCACTGATCATTAAACTGTTCATAAACAAACTGTCAAGAGAGGCTTTAGTTTACTGCAGAAAAAAACTGAAAACAACAAGTTCATTGCAAAACTAAAATGTATTCTTATCCTCCGATCTGAATTAAGGATGATTCAATTTATTTGAGCGCTTATATTTGGAAAATTTAAGATGTTTTCAGACTTTTTAAAGAAGTGAAAAACAATTCAAGGGTTAAATTCTAAATAAAGCTATGCAAATAAGAACATATGTCATTAGCCTTTTGATTTTCCTCTTTATGACAAATTAGGGAATTGAAAATCCAAGTCTAAGGCCCCATGATTTTGGGGTCAGGGGACCCTCTGTTTAAAAGAACCCACGTCCTCCTTGAGTCAAAGAACAGGTCCAGGTTCAGATTCATAATGAAGAGAAGAAGATTCAGATTGTGAGACTATGGTGTCATCACTGCATTTAAATATACAGTAAATAAATTAAAACGTATCCACTGCAACTGTGTATAAAAAGTAGATTAGGGTTGTGATATTAGCACAGTGTCTATTTTAAATGATGTATTTCAATAACACACACACACACAGACACACACTGCTGAGGCCTCTGGGAGCAGCTTTCGGTTGGAGATCAGTCGGCTGCTCCACCAACAGAGAGGCTGCATCAGGAGAATCTCATCCATCTGCATTGATCTCCAGTGAGATTCTGCAGAAACCCAAACAGCAGTCAATGGACCAGACAACCTGCTGCCTCCTCCGGAGTCCAAGAGGAGCAGGAGGAGGAGCAGGAGGAGGAGCACGGACACATCACTCAGTTTAAAAGAGCCTTTAAATCCACCACAACCTCCTCCACCTCCCTACATCGGTTTAGATTTACAGTTTCTCTCCTTTTCTGCTGTAAGCGATTTGATTTATCCGTGTAGCAGTTGATGTTTCTGAAGGTTTGACTTTGCTGAACTCTGCTGAGGTTCTTCTGCTTCGACCTGCTCAGAGAGCTCGTGCACGATTGACGGGCGACACACACAACAGCTCCAGGATGATCCAAACTTTACTTTTACAAGATAAGCAAAGTGAAAATCACAGCAGGATCCTTAGGAGATCAATGCTTCTAATCATTTTTAGAACGTGATCTCATCTTCTTACCCTATATCAATATCCAATTCTCTGTGCTTTCTTGTAACCAATAGGAAGTTGAAGATTTTAAATGAAAAGTGTTCAATTCAGCAATAACAGGAAAAGATTATTTGTTGTTCCTGAACACTGCGATGGCTTTTCAGCACATTTAAGTTTTGATCCCGTCAGAGTAGCTCAGTCCTTGGGCTTCAACCCTCTTCAATTAAAAAAACTAAAAACAAATTACTGAAATATTTCATCTCGAAAATTGCAATTGCAATTTATTTTTCCTGGTGACTTTCATCCTGCTGCCGTTAATCGACCTCGTGAGACTCTTCGTCTCTCAGAATCTCTGCCTTCATCAGAGAGGACAAAACCCGGCCTTGGACAGACTCATCAAACCTTCACCACTTTCTGTTCTAGAGCCGAGTCTGAATGTAAAGCTGCAGCAGCACAACACAAAGCACGACTCCACCCTTCAACTCACTTTAACCTCTGAACTCTGTGGAACAACGAGATGCAGATTCTAAAGACACCACATCTCCACTGGGATTGGATGTCTATATTTATCAATCCTACATTTATGTAGAGACACTTCAGTTCAAGGAGACTCACAAAAGGATAAATACCTAGAATTCTAAGAACATCAATTCAATATCCAGATTAACCCACAGCGTGTGTGCGTTGAGTTCCAGTTGACACTGACACACACACACACACACACACACGCACACGCACGCACACGCACGCACGCACGCACGCACGCACGCACGCACGCACGCACACACGCGCACACGCACACGCACACACGCACACGTCACTGGGACATTAACAAGCAGGTGCTCCCAACTGCACCGAGTCATTTTCCACTTTGCTCTACATCGATTTCCCATTAGAGGTGATATTGCAGGTTTTCACCCTGGCTTAACAAAGAGCGCACAGCCACACACACAAACACACACAGCCACACACACACACACAAGCAGAACTGTGTGTCGTCCCAGTGTGGTGTCAGGTGCCGTATTGGGAGAGCACGGTAGAAAACAGAGGAGTAGGAAATGGGGAATGGGAAGAGCCGGCCTGGTAAAGTGGCTGCACACAACCTTCAACCTGCCACAGTTTAACGGCTTCACATAATAAACACAAAGGATCTGTTTTGTGCGGTTGCTTCCCTCACGCAGCTCAGTGCAGCGTTCAGTTCTCTGCTGTCGAGCTCTCGATGCCCCTCCCACTTCTCCTGCATCGCCTGTCCATCAAAAACATCCACAAGGTTTTTACCCTCCTCTGTAATTCAATAATAACAACAGTAGATGCTGATTTTACTGTTTTCAACGCAGTGACATGTATTCTTTGGCCTCCTGCAGCTACTGCGATGGATGAATCCGGTTCACTCACTCACTCACTCACACACACACAAACACAAACTGCAAATCTGAGTCAATATCTCACAGTTAGTAGTCTGCAAAATATTGATGTTTTCCCTTTTGAGACCATAGACGACAAGAAGAAAACTCACTTTATAGCTCAAAGTTCTACTTGTTCAGTGTTATGCACATGATTATATAAATGTTGGTATCCAAAGCCTCAATATTTGTCAACAATATGGCACAAAACTTAAAAAAAATCTGTTTACATCAAGGTGGCGATCTTTAAAAACGCCCTCCAGCGCAGATTCATGTTCAAACAAAAGGAGTCGCAGCTGTAGTGAACATAATCATATGGAGGAGGAAGAGATGATGTGAGTTGAGCCCTGGCTGTAACTCTAACAAAACTTCAGGTTCTAACACTCAGCAGAGAAACAGGGCGGCAGCACTTTCAGCTCAACACGACCAAAACACAGCGAGAGAAACCCACGGACAGTCGAGAGGTGGATTATGTTGCAGGAGGGGTTTGAAAAGTTCCTATAGATGCCTGGATTATTTTAATTTTATCTTTCTGGCTGTGAAAAGTGGGTCAGTGCTGGAAATCCAGTGGAGCTGCAGTGAATCCAGGCCGACTGCTGTCGTCTACAGAGGCAGAGCTCTGACAGCCGACTCTCATCTCGACAGGGGGAGAGGGTTTGATTCCCAGAACATAGACTTTGAGAGGAGTTCAACTACAAGCCTGGTAAAAGCTAAACGTCCCAAACATAACGGATTCTTAAAAAAAGCAAGTTTTGTTACCGATATTCTGACTGGATGTTAATAATCATCCTCTGTGCAGAGAAGGTTTGTAACAAGAGGGAAAAATAACAGATTTTCTTTTAGATAAACATCAATCTCACATCTTTAATTCCTTCTACATCAAACATCACATTTCGTGTGGAGCCTCTTTCTTTTCATCCGAGCATCAAACAGCAAAGTGAATTCTCCTGTCGTCTGTTTCTTCCATGTTTATTTGCCGCCCATCAAACAGCGAGATACATTGAAGATGCACAACTTAAATTTTGAGTTCGAAACAAATTCAGCTGATACAGAAATGCCTTATCTTTGCATCTGCCAGCATCTTTGTGTAGATTGTTTCAGATTCTAACACAACGTTCAGATATTGTGTTTCTTTCATTAGTCTAAAGAGGATGTTTGTATTTTCACCTGCGACGGACAAGGACTCACAATTGGCTCATAAACTGGCGAGTCCAGAGATGAAACCACTGGCTGCTGGGATTGAAAACACACACAGACAGACACACACAGACAGACAGACACAGCCCAGACCTCC
Source organism: Pleuronectes platessa (assembly GCF_947347685.1). Classification (NCBI taxonomy): domain Eukaryota; kingdom Metazoa; phylum Chordata; class Actinopteri; order Pleuronectiformes; family Pleuronectidae; genus Pleuronectes; species Pleuronectes platessa. Next base: position 30,404,003 of record NC_070626.1, read on the forward strand.
CTCCCACAGCATGGGGCCAGAAGGGGAGGTCAAAGGTTAACTGGAGTTGGGTGTAAGGTCAGAAAGGTTAAACTGGACACTTAAGCGCAGCAGTTGTGAGGTCACCAGGGAAGCGGGGGGGGGGGGGGGATTCATTGTGTGGTCCAGCTACTGGTTGTATATGCAACCAGTACACACGCGTGTCAGAGGTGTGGACGTGTGGAAGCTGGTGTGCAGATGAGTGTCTAGCAGCTCAGTACCTAGCCATTCGTTGAACTTCTTGACCTCGGAGGGGAGGCCCAGCTCGGTGAAGTCGCCCGTGTGCAGCAGCACGTCGCCGTACGGCATCTGGATCCCGTCTGTGCGCGAGTGTGTGTCGGACACACACACGAACCTGGTGTGTCCCGCCGGCTTGGGGGTATCATATGGAATGGGGTCCACCCTGAAGAGAAAGAGACACAAAGAGAGACAACAACGTTAAAGTTGGAGACTCTTGACTCCACGTCAGCACTCGGAGCTAATTGGTTGACTGTAAACACTGATGTTCTTTTTAATAACTCAAAAAGTTTTATAAGTTGAATTATTATAACATTCAGAAGATCTGTAGATAAGTGTGAGCGAGCATCTTGAGCATTGGCCAAACGAGAGATCAGACACAGATGAGGCAGAATATGATTGATTGGAGTCATAATGGAATAACTTAAACCACATTGTTTCCCCAAGTTTGACTATAAACTATACAAGAAACTATAAAAAATACATTTGGCTCTTGAGATGCTTCCATTGAATTGAACACTCAATGGTTAACTGTCACTGTTAACCCTACGTTTGACCAGATTGAGTTTACCCTCAACTTTAGAGCTTGATTCATGAACATTCATAACTCTGATGATATCAATTTAAAAAGGGTTTGACTGTTTTAAAGTATTTTCTAACCCATAAAATTATACATCAGGAAAGTATGTTTAATTCTGTACTGCCACCAAATAAAAAGGACCAAACACCACTCGCCTGTGAGGTGAGGAATTTCCTTGTGGTGTTTGCCCTTGATTTGATTTTGCCATTTTGAACATTAAGCTCTATAAAAAAAAGAAGTAAAAGAATTTGCCCTTATCCTTTTGTTATGTTTTTAAAAAGGTGTTCTCGATAAAGAAGCATATTTTTAGGTAACTTATGGTAATTTCATCCTGGTGCAGCGACGGCTCGGCTGCAAACTGGAACTGAATCATTTGTTGTTCAGAAATAAATCTCCAGGTCCAGAGAACAAAACGTGCAACAGGAGCGAAGAAGCATCCGAGAGAAAAGAGGAGACGTCTCGGCGGTGATGAATGTGTCCTGGAAAAAAAAAACAACCAGCACTCGGGTTGATTTGTGCCCACGCGGAGGGCAATGGCTGTTTTGTGGCATCAGATTGGCTAAAGAGACAGTGAATTAAAGCTTCTATCCATTATCTGAAGGAAAAAAAAACCACTTAGACCCAAGTCTGCCTGGAGAAAAAGCCTTTTATTCGACCTCTTTGTTCAGCGTGCTCACATAAAGAGGAAGAAAACCTGTACTTCTCTGACTGAAAGGGAAGCGGGGGGGTGGGGGTGGGGGGGGGGGAGGAGAGAAAAATCATCTTGTCTGTAATTGAAGTCTACAATGTGCAATTCTCCAGCACTCTGCCACTGGACCATTATTTCATTAGAAGGGATGTCACTCTGTCGACAACATCAGACAAATAATCAACACTGCCATCTCCGACCTGACAAGCACACACACACACACACACACACACACAAAGACACACACGCAGTTAACTCACACTTGTGCACAAACATGTCGTGAAAACAGCCGCGGACGCAGATGAAATCAAAAGGTTTTCGGAGGAAGAGGTTATTAACGCAGACGGAGGAAAGAGGAACCTCGGCACAAAAGGGAAATCTCCCTGTCCGGTGAGCAGCGCTGAATTTTAAGGTTCTCATTCCGGGAAGTGATTTTTCAGTTTTTCCCCATTTCTGTGCCTCTTTGAGCAGAAATATCAGACATTATATCAGAAATTCTTCATAAAAGAGCCGGAAATCTGCAGTTTGTTTTTTGAGTTGTAGAATCATGTGTAAGGTCACGTTAATGACTCTGGCTCCGGGTGTTGAGGGCAACCACTGTTTCACAAGGTTTCTGCCGGTTTCAACAATCTTTTAAAAGAGCGACGTCAAGTACAACAAACATTAAGTAATATCATAATCCCAGAATTACTTATACTTCCCTATAATTGAAAGAAAGGTTGTTGAAAGTAACATTATCTACACAGAGAGAGACCTCTTGTATCCACTGTCGAGCTGACTGTAACGAGGTGTGTGTGGATCATCAGTTCTCAGTGTCAAATTAGCTTTGTTTGTAGTTTTATTATCGCAAATTAATATCTGTATCGTTGAGAAAGAAAACACACACACACACACACACACACACACACACACACACACACACACACACACACACACACACACACACACACACACACACACACACACACACACACACACACACACACACACACACACACACACACAGTAGAAGCAAAACCTTAAAACTCATTTTAAACTGCAATGCAAGTAGCGTTAAAAGAACATTAACATAATTAAGAATAAACCAGAACGTATTTAAAACCTAGCACGTAATATTTTAGACTTTTTTAAAGCCTGAAATTCAGATTAACACAGAAACCCTCGTTTGAACTCCACCCAGCATCTGAGCTCACTGTGGTCAGAAGTCTGGAGTGGAGGGGGGGCACTAAGGATAAAATCTTTAATTATGTTTCACAATTGGGTGAGAAATGAAAGGAGAAGCCGCAGTAAAGAGAGTAAGTAAAATGTTAATCCACCGTGAGGCTCAGTGCGTCTCTGAACTCTACTGGAGGGACGAGCGTCCTTCTTCTGATGGAGAGCGCCTCCCAACACTTCAGAAGAAATCCTCCACAGGTTTATCAACTGGTTTGGGATCTGGTGCTACAAGAGTCACATTATTTTTGATTCTGGAACCTCTGGTTTCCTGCAAAGAGGAATCTGGATGTTGCATTTCTTCTTGTTTTGTCGATCGTCTTTATGTCTTAATTAACAGAATAATTTTGGACAAACTGAGAGACCCTTCCTAGAGATAAATAACCAGAAATCAGTGTTGGTTTCTAATCAATCCAGGATTAGACAATTAAAAAGTCACAGTTGCAAAAATTGTGTAAATGACTTTTTTGCCGCATAAAACTCAAATCCACAGATTTACGACCCCGACACTGAACGCCTCTCGCCCTGAGGTGGTAACAGGGCTTGATGTTTTGTGTCAGTAAAAAACGGCCACGCAAAATTAAACTGACAAATTAGTGTCGTCTTGCCGTGCGTGTCCCACAACTCCGAAGTCTAACCACCATTTGTAAGTCACCATCTGTGATCGGTAGCCGCTGTGTGCAGCCTGTGAAGCAGCTGCAGACACGCCGCCTCTCAGACCCCGGGGGGGGGGGGGGGGGGCCTCTGCAAAAAAACAGATGAATCTGAAACAGCGAGCGAGAGGAAGCTGGAGATCTGACTGACTGACACACTGGCTGCGTTCAGGGAGACAGCGGCACAGCCGGGAAAAACACTACACAACCCCCTTCATCAATTTAGAAAACAACACTTTCTGGGTTTCTTTGTTTTCTACGACAGTGATTTGAACGTCTTCGGGCTTTTGACTGTCGGTTGTCACCTCCAGTGCTGGGATGGGCAATTTGTACTGGTTTCTGGAAAAACGACAAATTGATTAATTGACAAAACTAGACCAGAATCAGGGACCTAGCAGAACACGTAGCTCCATCAAGGCCCAACAGGCTGCAGCAAATCACACACATTCAAAGAAACCCTGAACATGTTGGATTTCTTTGATTGAATCAGATTCTCATCAAAATCCATTAATTTTTTCCTGGGAAAATTGGTAAATATGTCAAATTCACCATCTCTAAGTAAAATAAAAAACTAAGTGATGCCCAAAAGCTCCTCCACCCTGCAGACTGTAAACCTACAGAACTTTGATGCAGCTCAGAATCATTATCTTCAAAAAGCTGCTACTGTTTATATTAGATCTCTTTGTCTGTGGTGTTTTATTTTTTATTTTTACTATTTGAATTGTTTACAACCACAGATTCAGACGTTCCTGAAAACTGATTGGTTGGATGAGCCTCCAATCGGATCAGCTTCAGCAGGGAGATCTCAGCTTTAGCCGACCTGGCCTCCGTATTAAAACAAACTGGACTGAATGAAAGAGGAGCTACAGAAGTAATAATATTTACTGACTGCAGCAAATATGGACACACAAACACACACACACACTTTAACCCAGGCCAGCAGAGCAGCACTGACGGACAAATGAGGAGACGCATAGGCTGACAACACACACACACACACACACACACACACACACACACACACAGATATATTCATGCATATTAAAAGACGAAGTCGAGAGAAAAACAAACAATCTCCATCTCCACCTCGTTCCTTTGAGATTTAATCCACCCAGAGAATGTAAGTAAATACCAGCAGCCCCTATCAATTAGAGCCGGCCGGGCCAAGAAGCCTTCACTACGCTGCTGCGTCGGTTTCTTCTCTCACACACAAAGACAGAGGGCCCCTGTCTTTCCTGTTAACATATGACTGTATAACAATCTAGAGGTTCATTAGTAATGTATCCAGGGGTGCAGGAGTTCAGCCGTGCAGCCGACGCCTCTGATCCGCTGTAAACCGAGACGCTGAAAGTGAAAAACTCTTCCTGTGCTCCGGCAGCAGGTAAAAGAATATTCTCCAGCGACAGCCTGATCTGCACTAGCATGAAGGTTCGTGTTAACATGTCTGAGCTCCGGCGTGACATCAGAAGGAAGACTGCAGAGGGAGAAGAGTGCAGCGGAGGAGGGGGGGGAGAGAGGAGGAGGAGAAATGCTAATGCACTCGAAGAGGGCAGCAGCACACTCTCAAATCCGCCATGACATTGGAGCTGACACAAAAACCAAGTCTGTGGCTGCAGAAATATCTGCTCGATGAAGAAACGTCTGTGATCATCCAGCGGAGGAAACCTCAGAGCGTCCACTTCAACCCCCCCCCCCCCCCACAGCTCTGCACAGACCTTACGGCTGTTAGTCACTTCTATCTGCAGCCATTTTAGAGAAACACACAAATTATGTTTCTGTATTTGGGAAACTTCAGATTCAATATTTTTCTATGTGTGAAAAAGTGTCAAAGAGAGAAATACGCTTATAACGAGATTACATCAAACATAAACCAGTTAGATTGATGAATATGATAATGATGTAGGATAATGGGTGAGAGGTGAGTCCATGATACTTGTCCATCTTAAGTGTCTGTGGACAAGTTTATGTCTGAGGAATGTGGTGTTAATACCATAGTGGTAATAAATATGATGTAATATCTTGATAATGGTTTTAATAAACCAATGGGATATGATTTAATACTGTTGCTATCACCATTAAAAAATAAAATAAGATTAAAATATATCATGAATATACCTCACACATAATTGACCCTATAATATAATAATAACCATTACAATGAGGTGCAGGAGTTCTTAAGCTTACAGCAGCCAGTCAAACCTGTGTTCCCAGTATGAAGATCCACAGATATCAGAGGACATTCTGCGTTTGGGAATGAAAAATGAAAATTCAAAACAAATCCAATTTGTTCTTTCATTTGAAACACCTGAACTCCTGAATGTCACAGGGCAAACTCAACAGGGACTGTCACTGCAACTGGAAACTTAACGCTTCATTATGATGCTCTGTTGTGATTATAAACACGACAACCTGCAGTTACACAATCAAAACAAAAAACCTGCATCCTCCACATCTCACACAAATAGCTCATTTCTAACATCTCTGTCAAAACAAGACTGATGAGCTGGAGTCCATTCGGCTGAAAAACACTTGCAGATCTGAAAACTACAAAAAGGTAAATATGAAAATCCCCCAGCCGTGTGTGTGTGTGTTTAACCCACACACACACACACAAAAAAACACACACACGCACACAGCTGCTGGTTGCATGTGTGGAGGAGCAGGGCTCGGTGTGGGAGAGAGGAGCGCTCTGTGATGTCTGTGGGAGGATATTCCGTTTGACGGAGCACACTTGGCTCCGTGGCCTTTTGGAAAAACACACAAGCAAATGGGGTCAAAGTTCAACCCGAGCTTGCTTCTTCAAACACGACACTTAACTCGCAGCAGATAAGAAGGTTGCCGTCGCTCCCGGACCCGTCCAGCTCTTTGAGGACGCCACATAATCACCGTGATTGATTACAAGTTTGTTTTTCCGAAAGAAAAAACCCTCGAACTGCACAGCTCCCGAAACAACTACACAACTACTGTCTTAACAACTACACAACTACTGTCTTAACAACTACACAGCTCTTCAGTGTTTGTTGAAGAACTCAGTTGTCCAATCACTTCAGGAGAGATACATGTATAAATACTGCTGGCTACAGGGATCACTGCAGAACAGGGATCTGAACATAACTGAAATGTATGATTTTATTAGAGTAAAGGATTAAAGCCAAATGTAACTGTTAGAAAAGAAAAACCTCTAAAGACTCAAACCCATTCATAACTTAACTGTCATTAATGATCAACAATATATTTTAAGATTAATTTATCCTGCTGTTAATTAATTCATATGAATAATAAAACTATTAACGTGGCAGATTGGGATTGATTGGGACAGTTGTTAAATCTTTTGTTCTCACTCGTCTCTTCTTGGGAAAGACAACAACACGTGGTTCCATAAAGTATATTTAGCGTCACAGGTTTCCCATGTGTCTGTGTGTTCACTACATGAACATAAACATGAGCATCAATCTGCTGCTTCATCTGCCGGCACTTTGTTGAACCTGTCAGTTTGTTCCTGTTCAGCCACGAGAGCGTCTCAGAGTTCAGCCGATGAAACCTCAACTATTAACCTTATTCACATCCGAATGGTCAACTGTTAAGATTCCTCTCTCCACCCTAAGAACAGCGATGTCCAGATATAACTTGTAGTGTAATACAGCTAATTAAAGCTGGGTTGAACCCCCCCCCCCCCACACACACCTCTCAGTCCTGACAGGGTTAATGAGGTCAACGACCTCTCAGCTGCCCACTTGTCAGAACTTCACGTCAATCACAGTTTGGTCTGTGTGTCTATACGTTTTATACCTGGTGCCAGAGGAGGAGCTCCTCTTCCTCCTCCTCTTCCTCCTTCTCCTGCTCCTTCTTTGTTAATGGAGAGTTCCTCCTAATGATTTCTCATCATGAGGACGTCAGCGAGGGCCCATCCACCTCAAACCTCAGGGGTCAAAGGGGAGAATGTGGAAAGAGCCGGCTAATCAACTAGAGCTGAACTGCACAGTGTTTCCACTGGAGAGGTTTTATTCATGTACTTTTACTGCTTTAAACTACTTTCAAAGATCATCTGACACGACAGATTGATTTGTTAATTATACAACATTTGTTGCAGCACGTTTTCCTGAAACAATTTGTGCTCTTCAAGTTAATGGCAAATATCATAATTCAGACAACCCGTTAAAAAGTAAAAGCAAGTTTCCTGGTTTTGAATCGGTCTTTGAATCATTGAGCTGTTTCCAGACAAAACGTTCCTTCGATGATCAGAACTCAAATCTCAGCCGCTGATGAATAACTGTAAATGCACCAGTGTGCGTCAACGCCTCCCAGTTGAAATACACAACAAAGAGTGTCAGAGAAGATGTGCTGTTTGTGCGTCCACAACACGGAGACAAATTCCAAAGCTAATCGCAGCCGAACTGAAGACAAAATACTGAGCTCACGGATTCTTTTCAACGCTCCTTCAGGAGAAACATCAAAACACAATGCTCCTCGTTTCCTCTTTCTATAACCTCTGCATTGGTTCCCCTCCCCCTCCTATAGACTGACACACACACACACAGACACACACACACACACACACACACACACAGCTCACTCATCCACGGTGCAATACCATTTCTCTGAGAGGAGCAGAGAGCGAGCGCCTCTCTTATCTTCTGCGTTTCAGCTGTCTGCGCTAATTCAATAAACTTCAGAGGAACAAAATGAACACAGGAATAACGGAGAGGGGGTTTGTGCTGGTGGTGGTGGTGGTGCTGCTGGTGGTGGTGGTGGTGGTGGCAGGGAAGGGGGTGCACATGGGAAACAAGAAAACCCAACAGGAATACGTGGGGCACAAAGAATGTAGAATGCTACAGAAAATGTAAAAAAAAAAAGGTGATTTAATTGATTTAAAAGAAAATATGACGCCCTTTTGTCTTAATCCCCACCCCCCCCCCAGACCCCACTCCCCCTGTTCGGGGGGGGGGGGGTCCTCGTCCCCTTACTTCTTCTTTCATTAAAAGGCGACGAGCACACAAAGCCTGCGCTGGAATATCTGCGGCGGAGAAACCTTCCGGCGCTGCGCTGAGAAATAAATTGCTTCTGCTAATGCCCCTTTCATTATGGCTCAGCCCTTAATTGTGCTGCTGACAGTCTGCCTGGCTGCAGGGCTGATGGGAGGACGAGTGGGGAGATGGGCACCAAGTGGCTCCAGAGGAAGAGGAGGAGAAGAAGAAGAAGAAGAAGAACTACCTGGCAGAGTAATGTTCACCTGCATAGACAACACGGCTATAAACAAAGAAACCAGGACACCTGCACTTTACAGCACCGCGACAGGAGAAGCTCATCGATCTGTTGACGGACATGTTTTGTAATTCAACGCTGTTCTGTCCACCGATTCAGTCGCAGAGGAATTAAACTACTTGTTTTCATTTCTAAAGATGGGGGGTGCATTCCAGCAGAAAGGAAGAAGGAGCGTCTCAGTGTTCAAGCTTCCATCAGGAGTTAAGCTAAGAAATGACTTGTGTCTATTAGCACACAGAACTTAGTTTAAAAAGCATAAACCAGGACTTACGGGGGGGGAAGAAGTTGCAGAATCAGATCAATTCACCTCTAGTTCATGTCAAAGGGGAAGTGGTTTGACGAGCCCCCCCGCCCGCTACTGTTTTAAAAGCCCCCCCGCTACGATAAACAACAACTTCCAAGTTGGAACACAACACACTGGATAAGGCAAGCTTTGACAAAGATTCAGATTGTGCAATCCAACAAAGTCAGTGATCACTTCCTTCACCAACACCACTTAGCAGGGGTGCCATAGCTGCATCCGCCCAGCCCCCCCCATAGCATAATGATAACAGGAGCAGCCAGACCCTTCTCCGCCTCCGACCCAGCGCGGTGGAGATACGCCCGGCTTTACCAGACGAGGGAGGAAATTACCTCATCGGGAGACCGTGCCCTGCGATGCCAGGCTCTGGAGGCTCAGAGGCCAAAAAGCCCCAAAGACATCAAAAGGGCTTCAATCTGAAAAACAGCAGATCTGTCCAATGTCAACTGTCACTTAACCGCCCCCCCCCCCCCCACACACACACACACACACTCTCTCTCACTACCAACACCGCCATCCCGACGGGCTCCACCGGCAGGTCAGGGGTGGAGAGGGAACTTAATCAAGGGTTCTCCTGTTACAAAAGCCCCTTCACTCCTTCACCCCAGCCGACGAGCAGCAGCAGGCCGGCAGAAAGAAAAGGCCACGACACGGGACCGGCTCTTTGTTCTCAAGAGTGAAAGTCTGACTGCTGGGCCTCCATTAACTGTCTGCCAGTGAATAGAAGAAGGGGAAGTGCGAGGTGAACATGAGGCTGCACTGATTGGACCCCGAACCCTAACCCTTCCTTTCTTAGGCACCGCTGATTAGTAATCATAGATTTCCAGGCTACTGAGGTGTTTTCAGTCCCCCCCAAATAATGCTTACTTTACCAAGAACATGATTTAAGAGTTTCTAATGAATTCGACCAAAAGAGGCGGTCTGGGTCCTGGATCCGACCGGACCATGGTTCGGTTCAGACCAATCGCAGGAAGAAGAGACAGCATTAAACAAAAGAAGAAGAAAAAGAAGAGGACGTTCATTTGGTGCATTTGAACCAGTGTGAAGTAATCATGTTACCATTGCAACGTAATTAACTAAATGCCCAGGATCACTCGTGTTATCGACTCAAACAGAAAGAATAAAACCAGTCGGGTCCAGGTAGACGCAGCCCACTCACACCCAAAGTAACCAGATCAAATGGATAAAATTAGACGAACACAATCGAGCTTGTTTCAGACTTTCAGCTCCGAAAACGCCCCAAATCCTCCAAACCCTTTTCTGTTTGGTGTGTATTATCTGGCCCTGGAGCAGAGGAACCTTACTCCTCCTCAAAACACCGACTGCACCGCTTGTTTTTTCAACCTATTGGACCCGTTTGAATCAATAAAAAAGAGATCGAAGATGTGGGTCGAGATTAGAAGTCTCTGCTACACAGTGCGACTGACCAATCCTGACCGCCTGACACGTACAAGGTGCAGAGGCAGCAGAGAAAACTCACAGTGGAAAATCAGGGCCACATGCAACACGCACACCCCTCGGCACGTTCTGGTTTGTGAAAGTGCATCGTCATATGATCGCCTGTCTTCTGGAGACACGACCACAAACAAGAACAGACCCTAGATGGAGTTCAAGCTCAGATTTTTGTAGCCGCACCACAAACTAATAAAACAACTGTATTGTAACGATTACAGCTGAACGGTTAAAGCCTCTCAGCCGCCGCTACTTGGAGGAAAGAAATGCAAAAAGAGAAAAGTAAAAACAAATGTTCAGGCTCAAACGTGAAATGTGATAGTTATATATATTTCTAAAAGCCAAGACAAATGTGTAATCTGCAGTTACGATGACAACGTTGAGCAGGATGAGAAGTGTGGGGGGGGGGTGGTACGACTGGTTCTCCCTCCAAAAATCACAGAAAGCAAAATGAAACTTTGAGCCTCGCTCCAAGGAGCTTTAACGCATGTTTTCAACAACTTAACGATCTGAGCATTATAATATCTTTAAAATGGCAGCGGAGGAGTTTGACTACACAAGTTTTAACTTGTTTTCCACAACAAGATGAAAGAAAATGCAGATTTTTATGCCAATAAGTTACATTTATCCTTGTGAGCTGTGAAACTGGATCTGTTCCTCTCGCTCTGCAGAAACACGTCCAATAAAAATCATAATTCCAAACTATTTCCTTTACAGCATTATTGCAGTGTACCCTGACATGTAAATAAGGAACATAAAAAATCCTGCAGGAGTTCATTAATAAAAACCAGGACGCTGTTAAGATGAATGTGTGATTCTGGTGTCAGAACATCCACGTGTATGGATGCAGGCGGCGGCGTCTTTAAATGATTCATATTCATGAGCTCCTCAATTATTCAGAAGGCGGGAATAATTAACAAGGCATCTGGAGGAGAAGGAGTTTGTTAAATGTGGATTGTGGGGGGGGGGGGGGGTTGTAAAAGAATTTTAATTTACCAGTAAAATTAATGTATTGAGCTCAGGTGTCTGGGATGAATTATGTTTTTAAATAAATAACCATATATAAAAAGGAATAGATTATTTAACACTGTATTCAGGAGGTGTCTCCTCTTTGTTTACAAGTGTAAAGAGGTTTTTTTTTTTTTTACCTTAATAAATCAGGTAACCACAACAAATGTACTTCTCTCTCTCTCTCTCTCTCTCTCTCTCTCTCGGTGAAATGTTGCCAGTTTACTCCCAGACGTGAAATTATTTTTTTTTAAAACTGGTTCATCTGAATATAAAAGAATACAAATTTAAACACCACACATTCTGAGGTGGCTGCTTATTGTATGATACACTCCTAGTAAAAGTACGGGTGCAAAAATACTACTTTAGACATCTTTTATGTTATTATGATAAGCAGTAAATTCCCTAATCTATAGGTAATAAAAAGGGAAATAGGGATTAACAATCTCACAATAGTTTGAAAGTGTGGCACTTAAAGCATTACTGGTTTACATCCTACTGGCATTAGCATGGAGAGGTGTTTAAGTGATTTTCGTTACCATGTTCTCAAAACTTGGATTTGAACTTCAGATTAATTTTAAACCCAAAAACCTGCAAAAAAATCAAAAGGCATAAACAGACGACACCAGATAAAACTGATCATGGAAATAACCAGAACTTGCAGCCGTACTGGGATTTCACACGGCCCCCGGAGATTAAATGTGAAGAAGAAGCAAAGTTCAACTGTTCAGATCAAAAGATGGTTTGAGTGAATCGTCGTGAACCTTCTTCCTGAGGCCTACAACAGCAATCGAGGCCTTTTTAAAGCTTCTTCAGTCAAGACGTCTCAAAGTCCCTCTGGTTCCAGCTCTTGTCAGTTTGTCCGTCTTGCATGTGAGCGTCGAGGCCGTCCCACAGTCTGGCCTCGATCCGGCTCAAATTGGATCTGAAGCCATTAGGAGTCCCAACTGGAAGCATCTGTTCCCAGTTGCTGAGTAGTTTTCACGTGACAGAAAAAGAAACCAGACATAAACAGGGCTGCCCTGAGTCTGTCGCTCACTCACAGACAGAGTGAGACGTCCCGTGCTCTGAAGAAGGGCCACTTTGACTTCAGGGTCACGTTCCACAGCATTAGCCTGTAACTGCCACTGTGTGTGTGTGTGTGTGTGTGTGTGTGTCTGTGTGTGTGTGTGTGAGACAGTCTGGAGTGTGTACACGCTCTACAAGAATGTTTTCATATGTGGTTCAGAGAGCAAAACCTTCCACACCGCACAAAAGGTACTGCTGTACTCCATCACGCAAATCTAAATAATCTGTGTAAGGGCAGGGGGGGTGAGGGGGGGGGGGACGACCATTAAGGCACGGATAGTATTTCAAACGGCGCAGCAACCGCCTCACTTGATTCTTTTTTTTTCTTCCTCCCTCTCCTGCGTTGCTTTAAGAGAAGCAACATCTTTATTTATGCTCGAATCCTGTGGATGCAGCGAGAGAGGAACCTCGAACAAGTCGGATCATTATCTCTCCAATCTAAACAAGCCTTTACTTTCCCAGAACAGAGCTTGTATTCTATAAGCACTTCAACATACTGGGGGGGATGGGAGAGAGAGAGTGTGTGTGTGTGCGATCCCAGGGTTCCCAGTCTGAGTTTAAGAATGACAAAGTAAAACACTGCAGGCTCTGTGGAAGCCAGGAAACAGCCTAATGTATTTATCCAAACACATATCTGCTGAGAGGCCCCGCGGCTCCAACACATCCCCTTCCTACGGGGGCTTCACCTCCACACACTGCCACGGTGAAGAGGGAAAAATCAGCAGGGCCGCACATTACGGGCGAGAAGCGTTTAAATACCGATGAGCTGGATGAACGTTTGGATTATTTGTTCCAGGTTTCAGGACGTTTAACTCGTTTCTGCCCCTGAAACACAGTCACTGTGTCACGGCTGCAGATGCTGGAAGACTCCTCCTGCTCCTTCTTAATAAATCAACAGCTGCTTTTTATAGCTACAGACGCACAAAAAAAACGTCGGTGATGTTTGTGTTTGTCGACACCTGGAATAAAACTAAAGCTTCTCCAGATGAGGATCCACTTAGAGAGACTTTCATTTTCCTCCAAAGCATCAGGCGGATCCATTCATTCCCACTTTGCTTGTTTCCTCCACTTCCCAACAGAAAAGAGCTTCTACGTAATGTTCCTTTAATGCCATGTTAATCCACTGAGCTTTGCTTATGGTCAACTGGTGCAGCACTTCAGAATAAAGAGGACTTTCCAGGGAGCTGGAATTAAAAGCCACCAATGTCACTCAGAGCAGGATTATATAGTAAGAGATAGAAAAACAACCTTATGGAGGACGTTTTATATGAAAGCTTGTTTTCTACCATTTCATATTTTCATTATCAAAAGAGGAGAAAACCGAGGGAGCCTCTCCAAACATCAAACTAGAATCTGTTCAGCTGACCCGGGCTCCACATCCACCCTCATTCATATTGAAGCATTTGTCCTGATTTATTGCCGCCTTTGTCAACCATTAAAACGGACTGACGTAACACAAAGTGCGAGGTGACCTTGTCTCTCTCTCTCTCTCTCTCTCTCCACATCCCTGGCAGCTCGGCCGCTCGCAGCTGAGGAATCCCAAAACAACACGGCGGCACAATAACGTGAACGCTGCCAACACCGGGAGGGAGGTGAGTGTCCACGATCTGACTGTCACCTCCAAAGTAATCCTGTTTACATGATCATCCAGAGAGAACTGTGGGAATCAGAGTGTCTGAGGTAAATAAGATGAAACAACAACAACAACAACAACTTGTTTGGCAGATGTCGTCGATTCTCCAGAGCGAAGCAGCGTGTGTGTGTGTGTGTGTGTGTGTGTGTTTGCAGCTCTCGAGAGATCTCGGTCCGCTGCCCGAATCTTCCTCTACGGCTCAGATTCAATAATTCCTGGTGCTTCTGTACGTGGATCATGTGGGTTGCAAATTCCCTGCACCTGAACGCAACACGGTGACTGAGTGAGGAGGTTGTCTTAACTTGAATCTCATCTTTAACTTCAGTCCGACCAGAAATGAATCAACAAGACCTATGTTAAGGTTTTTGATAATTCTGCTGTTTTGAGAAAAGATCTCAGAAGAAACTGACGGGAGTTAAAAAAAAACATATAGTTGAGAAAAAATATTAATTTACAGTGAATTCTAAAACAGTTTGAATCTCTTTTTGAGATTTGACACGCTGTGATATTCCCATTTTGCCTTTTGTTAAATGGGAATGAGCGTAACTGTGGTTTTCCATTTAACAATTTAATTATCTGTCAAGATGGCAGATTTGTATTTATCTTAGTGTCAAATCCATAACAATGGCAATCACGTAATTACTGCACAGTGTTCGCTCGGGCTCCACTTTCACATCCAGCGTCTACTTTGCACAACTTAAAACTCAAGCTGCTCTGATGCATAAAATCTGCTCAGATAAGATTCATATTTCATTTATTTAGGCCAAAGATTTAATCGATTCCTGATTTGTTGCAGCTGCAATTTGGAAAATGCCCAAAAAAAAAGGAACTGAGAAAACAGTAGAGGTGATCAAAAACAAAAGAGTCCAATCAAACCATAGTTACACAACAAAGAATAGAAGTTCAATCAAGCTACACAACCTCACACAGCGGGCAGGCAGCTCTCTGCTCCTCTTCCTCAATCACTTCTTCTTCTTCTTCTTCCTCCTGCTGCAGGTTAACTTTTTACTCGTCACTCTCAGTGAATTTAAAAGCTCTCAAACAACCTGCACATGTAACCACAACCACCACAACAACAACCAGTCACAGGCCTTTCATCAAAAGCTCCAAACCGCCGTAATTGTGAGAAGACACAAAGCGAGCGGCGGCTCCGAGTTAGAAATCTGTTTGGAGATAAAACGCAGCCGGCGCTCTGATGCTGAGTGTCTGCACGTCGAGGGCTGACGGGTCGCAGCGCTCTGACCCACTAATGAGACGCAGAGCATAACCACATCAGACAAGAGCCACGCTAAGCAACTGGTCTCATAAATAAATAACAAGAGCGGCCTGATGCAGAAAAAAGTCTCTGTGCACAACGACGACAACCTGGCAGAATGATAACGGTCACATGACACGACCACGCCGTCCGTGAGGCACAGCGGGTAGGACCACATTCTGAAGAGCGTTCACTCTTTGTCTTTCAAACGACATGTTTCACTCGCCACAAACTTTCTACACAGTAATATTCAATTTCAACATTAGCATCTGTAACTTTTTTTTTGTCCTCTCCGAGCCACCGTAGCCTCTCTGAGCTTGAGCCAATTAAATTCAAGCATAAACAAAGACTCTGCATCAAAGAGGCTCCTGATTGGCTTCCTGTCAAAGCGCCTAATTTCTGCAACGCTGCTTTTTTTTTTTTCAGTGTTTGGATGTTCTGGATAAAACTTTATTAAAAAAAAGCTAAAAGTTGAATTAAAATATAAATAAAATGTGTTTTTAAATATAAAATTGGCTGAATGCAATTAATGAAAAGTCAGGTAATCTTGATTGTAGTCGACAAGTTTTTTGTAGGTGATCCACAGTGTGTGTGTGTGTGTGTGTGTGTGTGTGTGTGTGTGTGTGTGTGTGTGTGTGTGTGTGTGTGTGTACTTACATGTGGACATGTGGAGGTTGGAAGCGGCTCTGGTTGATGTTATAGTGTGTGAAGGCCTGTGTGGGGTTGGAGCTGTACTCGTCCACCGCGATGGTCACTTTGCCATGAGCCATCCTTCCGCCGTGTGGACATGAGACGCCGTTCGTTCACCGGGATTCAGCAGCGAGCCGTGCAGCAGTCATCCTTCAGCGCCGCTCAACGAGCCCGGGGAGAGTCTCCCTGCAGCAGCAGCAGCCACCGGCCGACCGACTCGACCACGACAAGCTGCACCGAGAGGAGGGAGACACACACACACAGTCACCAGGAGGCATGCACCGAGCGGGTCAGCCCACTAACACACATTTAAACTGTTCACAGAATAAAAAACCAGGAGGAAATCGACCCTGAGGCTGCGGCACAGACACAGACAGAGCAGATATCAAGTGAAGGAGGGGGATCTCTTTCTAATAATCAATAAGCACAACATGTGTTAATGCATCTACACATTTCTTATTGGGCTTCAGAGAACACAAAGTTCCTTTTCATGTCGTGCCACCATTTCAATTTGAAAGACGTCCTTGCAGCACCTTGAACAAAACCTCTAACCATTCTTCCTGAAACCCCTAATTAATAACAAATGCAGTAAAGTGAGCTGAAGCATAATTGGCACATTTACTCAACCTTTCCAAACAATATTCTGCTCATTCAAAAGGATTAAATCGCTTGTTAAAAGGTTTTCAATCCTCTTTTCTTTCCCAACAACTTCACACTAAGATTGCTCAGGCGTCAGATTACAATCTCCAAGGCACGTTTTATATATTTGTTTAATTGCTGCTCATAACCTGCTTTGTTTTGTTTAATGCAAACTAATAAATGTAATAATAAAAGAAATAGATAGGCATGTCCTCCGAGGCATCAGCCTGTTGGAATTAAAACAAACCTGGAAGGAGACGCTGCAGGTCGCGTCTCCTCTGGTGATCAAATCGTTTCAAAGCCTTTTCAATAAAACATGAAATTCTCCACAACCCATGAAACAGCTTCTCTCTCCCTGCTGACAATTTACCCCGAACACGCACAAAAAATAGCACAACAAAAGGATGTGCTGCTTCGGTCCAGGCCTGCTGCAGTCGCAATAAATCCCACAACTGAACTGCACTCGTGATAAATTGAATAAAATGCACTTTTTAAATTTAAAAATTCAGGAGAAGCAGTAAAACAAAATTTAAAAGAAAAAAAAGCAGCTGTGTAGGTTTTGCATTTCCCAGGCGCTCACTCACCGGACCTGGCTGTGTGCTCCCTGCGCCTCCTCCTGTCTGACCTCCCTGACTGACAGTTAAGTGGCCACTGTGGGCTCTGACAAGCTTTATATACCAGACCTCCTGCTGCCGCCACAGCCCCACGAGGAGGAAGAGGAGGAAGGGGAGGAAGAAAAATGCACTGTAAAATTTACAAATCTGTCACCTCTCTCTTTTTGGAGGGAAATCTGCAGCTCCGGAGTTCATTGAGACGAGCAAAGTAAAAAAAAAATATATATATATATAAATATATCATGAACAACCGCCCCAAACGTGGAGCTAAAGAAAATGTCCTATTTCCACCGAAAAAGAAAATTGATTCATGTTTTCTGGGTCAACCGGTTGCTGCTCTCTGTGACGTGTGCTATGAATTATAGTCTGAAAGATTTATGCCAGCCGGGATAGAAGGGTAGGTAAACTCATTTCCAACACACACACACACATGCACACAGAGACAAAAGTGAGTGTTAAGCAGCTGCACAACACAACACAACAGTCCAGGAAAGTTCAAATGACGTGTGTCCAGCTCTTGTGAATCCTTCCTGAGGCCTTCTAGAAATTAATAAAAACAATAATTTGCACACACTTGTCCCTCGAACCTTCTACTGAGGAATAAACACACACACAAAAAAAATCTGGAGTGCAACTGATGCGGATCCTGGAAAATGTGCAGTTTATTTGCACATGGAGGCCGAAAAAAGAGCTGAGGACGGATTTGTGTGCAGCATGCTTCACTCTGTGTGTGTGTGTGTCTTTGTGTATGTGTGTGCACCTACCTTATGGCTACAGTAGCAGCAACTAGCTCTCTAGCTTAGCCTGCTGCTAAACCTGCCCTGGCAATAATACATTTTTTATTGCTATTATAGTTTTTTTTATTGCTATGCACGGGTTAGCTGCTGTAACAAAACCAGGCTGCACGCACACACACACGCACACACACACACACACACGCACGCACTCACTCACACACGCACTCAGTGCTGCAGACCCACACCGTGTAGCTAACTTCACGCGGAGGAATCGCTCCGGTGCAGCAGAGGGGGCGAAGGCGAAACAGATTGACCCCGTGTGAGAGCGTGCATGTCGGCTACGCGGCGGGAGGGCGACGCGCCGCGCGCCTGCACAAATCGAGCCGACCCACAAAAAAATTAAAAATAATAATAATAAAAATATATATATTTTTAAAAGGATGGAAAAGAGAGAAAGATCCGCGCGATGCTCTCCCTCCTCCTCCCCCGGTACAAGGCAGCGCAGCGCCGGGGAGGAGGCGGGTGTCACGGCGGCTAACCTCCTGCTCTTCCTCCCGGATGACAAGCCACCTTTCAACCGACGGCTTTGTGTCGGGGCTTCCTCCCTCTCCTCCCCGGGTCCGCGCCCTCTCGGCCCCGGTGCTCCCCCCCCTAACAAGCAAGGCGGAAAGGTGGCTCTACCTTTGGTGGTTGCTTTTCCAGAAGCGGGTGTTTTTTTGTTTGAATCTGCCCGGAGGTGGAGTGTCGGGTCGGGGTCGCCCTCTACGCGGCGGTGGAGGCGGAGGGACGCGGGTCCATGCGGCGGCGGCAGGCGGCAGCAGAAGCCGGAGGTTGCGGCAGTCTGGGCGGGCAGGGCAGAACCTTCGACCCGGCGGGACCTCTCTCCTGTGGGTAGGAACCAGACAAGAGAGCGGAGGAGGAGCAGGAGGAGGAGGAGGGGGGGAGACAGAGAGAGAGAGAGAGAGAGAGGGGGGGGGGGAGAACCAGAGAGGGGGCAGAGAGACGCAGGCGGACAGCGGGGAGAAGGAGAGCGAGGCTCGGTGCAGTGAGACGGAGCCGCCGCTGGGGTCAGAGAGCACCGGGAGCCGGGAGCGAGCACAACCCCCTGCCACCTCCCCGTGCGCGCGCCTTCACCGGCGGGCACACGCACGGCGAGGAGGCGCGGGAGGAGGAGGAGTTCGTGCAGCGTTCACGTGCTGTGGGAAAGAATAACATGCACCTCACACACACACACACACACACACACTAACACACACACACACACACACACACACACACACACACACACTAATAAATGCTTCAGTATTCAACATGAAGGAAATAATGCAAAAGAAGAAATGTACAAAATTAATATAAATAACAATTATATTCACTATTAATGAATCCACTTTGTATTTCTATATTTTATGACATTTCAGAATCAGATGATAACATATGACGTTATAAAAAGGCAATAGAATACAAATTAAAAGTGCTGAGCATGTACGTTATAAACAGAATCATAATCAGGTTTTATTGGATGAACAGGTTTACACCATAAAACATATGAAAGTACTATAAACACAAGAGACTTTGGATTTTGCAAAGTTCAGTTATTTGTCCACAGGAAGTTAAAGTGTCACAGACACAGGCAGGAGACAAAATGAGAATTCACTCTTTATGTACTCACCATTATGCTGATGTAGTAAATGGTGACCCATTCCTCAAACGTAGTAATAAACAAAATAAAAGAAAACACACAAAATGCCTCCTTGCTTGTGTTGAATCATCCAAGTGTCCTGAGGAACCAACATTCAAATTCAAGTTGAAACAGCCTCATTGACATCGTGAGCCTAAATTCCTGATTTCAAATGGATTTGTATTTATAAAGCGCTTTTCTAGTCTTGATGACCACTCAAAGCTCTTTACAGTACATTTTTACATTCACCCATTCACACACACGTTCATACAATGCATCTATTCGCAGCACTTTCTTATTCTGGAGGGCCATTCAGGGTTCAGCATCTTGTCCAAGGACACTTCGGCACGCAGATGGGTCAGACTGGGGATCGAACTGCCGACCTTCAGGTTGGAGGACGACCACTTTACACCTCAGCCACAGCCGCCATCATCCTTCTAGTTATCCAGAGATGAAGACATGAGGCCAAAAATATCTCACATACGAACTCTGCCATCCTGCACCGGCCTCAGCTGCCATCTGTGTTTTAAGAACCTCCTCAAATGACAGAAACCATCGTTAAAATACATACGTTAATTTTTTTGTTTGGTTCGTGTCCTATCCACTGACATGGAGGAGACAGAATTTACAACCTATACTGCAGCCGGCCACCAGGGGAACAATGGAGATGTTTCACTTACGGGGGTCTGTCATGTTGTCTATCTTCATTCACATTGAACCAAATCAGTTCCAACATTTCTAACTGGCCTCATTTGCACTTTGTTCAAAAGTTAGCTGGTCACATTCACGAGGTTTGAATTCTCCGATTGGAAAACGAACCCCAGCCTCCGACGCCCTGGTCACCTCCTGGAGACACTGGGAATAGAAACATCCTCCTATGGGCGTTTGAATCGATGGTTTCCTCTGTGTGTGTCTCTGCCGGCCCTGAAGAAAAGGTGTCACTGTGATAGGTTAGCTTCAGGCTGCAAAGCGTAAAAAAGAAGCGTATTGATTTCATCCCATGAAATCTTATGCAGAATTCAATAATGTGGTTGCTGCTCCCTGAACTGTGCTCACACCGCCTTGTTTGTAAACCAGCGTCCACGTGCACTGGAACCAATAGATCGTCTTGATGATAACAGACAGTAACAGGGGATGTGTTTTTTACTAGTAAACTGGACCTTGGATCACCGTGACACCTGAAGGCCACACGCTCTTTACTCCAGCACGAGGTCACATGCTCCTCTGTAGGAAACTGTTTGGTGTAAATCGTTGACCTGGAATATTTCTCTGTGATATCACAGATGTGTGGGAAAATGGTGCCAGAGTGAAGAAGGTGCAGTGAAACCTCTGATTAGAGGGAAGCACGGCCCCTTTGGGTTCGCAAGTAAACAATACTAATGAGTACCTGTGGGAGAGCTTCACACAACCTGAACTGGGGCAACACAGACTCCAAACTGGGAGAATCCAGCAAATCAGATGAGTGGATGTAAAAAAGGTGTCCTGATCAGAAGGTTTAAGTTGCTGACTATCAACTCACTGAATTATAGATGCAGTCTTTTGACTTGTATTTGCTCAAAGAACCAACAAGCAAACACCTGAACTCATCTGTCTCACTTGTGTTTCTCTCCTGATGTCAAGTATCACTTTACAGAGGTCGTTTTAAAATGATAAGGAAGTTTATTTTCGATCTTGAAGTAAACATTATCTTTAATTTTGCAATAACTATTTATTTCTCCATACAGACTCGTTTCCCTGTACAAAAACCATCTTTGAGAACAAGGAATTCAATGTGTTCTTTCACTTTTAAATTTGGTCCATTTATGCTAACATGGAGGAGGCAGGGTTCATGAGCTGTATTGCAGCCGGCCACCAGGAGGCGATGAAGATGTTTTGGCTTTATTAACAGTCATTGTTACTGTCTATGAGATGAGGTCATTAGAAAACAATCAAATCTTCTGTGAGCGTCAACATTTAGAAAAACACAACTTGTGATGTTGGACGTGTCTGGATATTTACACAACAGGCTTGTGTTCACGTTATTGTTCATATTGATTGACAGCTGACATTTTAATGTTTTCATTGAACTTTAAATTACTTTGTTGAAGTACAGCTTCAGTTTTAGTCTCAGATTTAGCTGTTGTATTTTGGTATCAACTGTGTAAGTGGAATATAGTTTTCAGTGCATCACGGGTTTTGCAAACTGTGATCTGTGATTATGAGCTATCGAATTGGTTAATTGGTTAACTGGTTAATTGGCTAATCAGCTAATTGGTTAATTGACTGTTACCCTCTTAGTGAAGGAAGCAGTTTGATAGAGATGAAAAATGACCTGTGTTGATTCTGGTACAGGATCTCAAAGAAACCGGAAGGTAAGAAGCAGTAAACATTAAAGTACAGTTGCAGTTTTCTGGAGAAATCCTCGTCGCTACAGACAAACCCGATGTGAATATGTCCTCAGCCTTTCTTTCAAGAGTTACCGTCACTATCAGTGTGAGTCTTCACTGTGCCGATACAGAGAAGAATAGATTGTAAACAGGAAGTGCAGCTTCTTCTCTCATCCCCGACTTAACGTCTTTTTCATATTCTATCCCCTTCAGTTAACACTTAGATGAAAACTGACTCTGTTCATTAGTTCATCCACACAGAGCCTGCTTCCCTCCACTCGGCTGTAATCTCTTAATCCCGTAAAACCTATTACTAAATATCGCTGCGTGTTTTTGTGTTGTTTTGTGGCCTTGACTGACTCCGGTATAAAAGTCTTAAATACAGTGTGAGTGTTCAGAGGAATAAAGAATAAATAAAATGTGTAAAATAATCACGTTGACATCAACAGCATCAAATCACACACTGAATAAAGTGTGATGAAACTAATTTTTGAGACGTGCCCCGTTCAACGTTTACTTAATATCATTAATTTAGAAAACACAGTTGTGTATCATGATAAATCATTTCCTTGTTTTTCTTGTGGGCCACTTTCTGCTGAATGAAGATGAATGATAATGTTGAATTGTCGCCCGTCCCCGAGTTCAGCAGCGATTCAAATCAGTCGGGGGTGGGGGGGGGTGAAAGAATTAATTTGTCAGTGCCAAGGCTATACCTTTTAATACACTGATGGGATTTCTGATGAGAAAAGGCTCCATAATGGACTCATCTGAGGGGCTCGGCCACATTTACATGTCGGCTGGTCGAGGCAGCGCCGGCTCTTTTCTTTTTCTGTCTAATTTTACTGACATGCTTCAATTTCCCGGGGCCATCGGTGCGCCCCCCCGATGCCACAACAGCCCTACGAGTCATTTCCATTTGACTTTTCTCTTATCTGCGCCAAAAAAAGAAAAAGGCATTTCCATCGACTCGCCGGCGGCTGTTAATGTGAAAGCAGGGTTTAAATTTGATGTGGAGAGGCCACGTTTAAACATTTGACCAGCGTTTGTTCTCCTGGCTGAATATGGAAACTGATGATAGATAGGGGACCAAATGTCACAGAAGAAATGGCTTTTGCCATGAATGTTTTATTCAGCCCCGTGTCGCGGCGATCACATTTATACAATAGAAAATGTAAATGTTATGCAGAGTATTAAAAAACACTATATATTTTATGACCTTCTATAAAAGAGCAAAATTACTTTCCATCCAAATAAGGCCGAAATGAAACACATATTTAATAGGAGTGTGAAATAGGAGTGGGAGCTGCTTCAGGAGGCAGAGGCTGATATTCACTTAACCCGCCGGCTGAGGCTCTAACCTGCTCAGATTTATGTGCCCGCCGTGCAGTGGAGAAAGAAAATGGAGGCCTGTCTGTCTGTCAGAGAGGCCCGTCCACAGACAGGCAGGAGTTGGGTTTTTTAAATGTTAATGTCATTCAGATTTATGAGCGGCAGAGAGAAGGCTGCTGAGGGTGAGGAGCGCTCGATGCTGTTGATGTCATTGAGATGCACACAGACAGAAAAGTGTTCGCCCCGAGCACCGGCAGCACGGCAGCATTCTGAAGAGTCTGAAGCCCGAGCCGCCGCCGCTGGCTCCGGGCGCACGTCGGGAACCCAACGGGAAAACACCAACACAATCCAGAGAAGATCCAAAGAGATCTCCTCCACCCCTCCTCCTCCCCCTCCTTCCCTTCTCCCCCTCAGCCTGGCTGTTATCGGCAAGGAGCAAGAGAAAAAAAAAATCAAAGCAATATACAAGTTAATTTTATTAGCACATAAAGTGCTTTTGTCCAGTGGAGCTTGAAGAGAAGGAGCGAGCCGGAGTGCAGGAGGGAAGAAAGGCAGAGAGAGAGCACACTGGCACCAGAGTGTATTAATTCTCCTCCCTTTCTCCTGCTGGCTTGTGATAGACTGAGTAATATGCAGGCTCACTTTTTATGCCAAAGGCGAGACGAGGGCTCACAGGAGAGGACTGAGTCAGGCTCTCTCTCTCTTATCCCCCCCCACCCCCCTCCCCCTCCCCAGCTCTTTAAACTTTGCCAATGTTAAACTGTAGAAATAAAACAATCACTTCCTTTTCCCCTGAGATCCGGCTCTGCTCAGCCCGGCCTGCCCACCTCCACTTGCCCCCCCCCTCTCCCTGCACGTGTGTGGAACGGTCGAAACTGTATAAATTAGGCGGACGCCGAGCCGAGCCGTGCCGGCCTCCGATGCCGAGTGGCCGCGCATTAAATCATGTTAATTGATTAGCCTGGAGTTCAGAGGAGGACAACACTGGATTGCACTCAGTCCTCTGCCGCTCTGTTAAAGTGGCTCGGGCTCGTTTCAGGTGACGACCCGAACGCCGGCGACACGTTAACACACTGTCGGAGCTTTTTATTGCTCCGGTAACTTTCTCTGTCCTCTGCCTGTAAGTCGCAGGAATCACCAGGTGCAGGGCAGCAGCTCCACTTGGGTGAGGTCAGAGGAAGGTCAGAGGAAACTGAACTGTACTGGATATCTAACTTCCAGGCTCCATCTGCTAATGTCTGTGACTGACTAGGTGACCCTATTGGTCGACTGGCTGAGTGTGGGGCTTTCCCATTGGTCATTGCTCTTTCAAAATGAAAGTTAAATTGCATGATCAGGAAGTCGCTCTGATGCTATGTTCTCCTCCATTGTGCATGTGCCGGTGAGGCCGGTGAATAAAACACAGTGATTCAATTGGCAGTAGATATGTAAACCAAATATAAATTAATATAAAATTAAAGAAAAATAATTTTGTTGCATGTTCCTTGTACAAAGTTACAGTTTGATTGATATTTGTTGCCTAAACACAACTTTATAGATTTCCTTTTTGTGCAAAATGCTGATTATTTAGATTTCTCTTATTCTACCTGACTCTACTGTTGGGCTAGTATATAGAATATTGAATGTATACAGTGGGGGAGGGGGGGGGGGGAGTATTTCTAGGTGGTACAACGTGTATTATGGAAATGTGATGCAGCTATGCCCTTAATTTCTACAGCATAAAAAATTCACATTAGAAGAATTTGGGGAAATGATGTAGTGTAGAGGGTGCAGGACGAATTCAGCTGAATTTATAAATTCTATTAATATTTATCACACTGCTCTACATTTCTTCGCTCAATACCCCAACTGTGTTTCCATCTTTTAGGATTAAAATCAAGGTAATTCAAGTTCTTAATTCACACGTTCTATTGGCAGGAGTGAGTTCATCTTAGACACAACACTGAGAAGTGTTACACAAAGGTTACTCCCATAATGCAATTCATTACATGTTCAGGTGAAGACATGTTTTAAGGAAAAGGGTTTAGGCAAGGACAGAGAGAGAGAGAGAGAGAGAGAGAGAGAGAGAGAGAGAGAGAGAGAGATAGAGAGAGAGAGTGTGTGTGTGTGTGTGATCCGCCCGGTTTGAGTCAGATACTGGACATGAACTGTGCATGTTGGGATTTGTTGTATTTCTAGTTTTCAGTGCAAATAGTCTGTTTCTCTGTGAATTTTAAAGAAGAAAAATTTGCATTTACAAAAAAGAATCTCATTTGCCTTGAGATCACTGAAGAGTGTGCGTTGTGTCTGAACTCATTCATATGGTTACACACTTCAATGCTCTGTACTCTGGGTAAATAACACTTAAGTAAACAAAAACTTGTGTAAACTGCAGACAGACAAATACTTCACATGAACAGAAAAGGCTGTTGCAGGTTTATACCTGTCACATACAAACCATAGAGAACAAGCCAAATATTGTCTAAAGATAATGTATAATAGCCGATACAAAGTGATGTCACCGATTATTTCCCAAACCTCATTGTGTCCTTTAAGTTTCACTGAGAACAATGTGTTCTTTTAGAAGAACTTCATATTCTCACTCACACTCTCACATGTGAGAGCTGCAGCCACAGTCTGGAGAACATTCTGAATAAATTATAAAAGGCAGCAGAGAACTGTCTGGACAACTTCTTCCATTCTGAGGATACGTTTAATTAAGACGTCTGGCGAGTTGCAGAAATGTTCCTTCAGGACGAATCAGGAAGAGGAAGCTCCGGTTAATTATGATGTTAATTAATTTGTGGTGATGTAATGTTGATTGATGGTTAGTTGTTGTTTAATGGCTGCGTTGACTGTGGCCACAGAAAGATCGTGGTTCTGCTTTAATATTGAAAAAGTGACTTGAGTGAGAAAACACAGTTAAAGATTGAAAAGATGGACACTAGATGGGATGTGAGCACGATCTCTGGGTCCTGATCGGAGAAGTTACTTTATTAACTCTGAACTCTTACTTCAGTGTCGCACAAGACCTTAATAATCATTAAACTTAAATTTCACAATAAAATTAATTATAATAGTGGGATATATTTGGTCTAGGAGGAAATCTATCAGTTGCAATTCCATGTTTTTTCCACTAGGAGAATTTGCAAAGAACTTTTGTTTGTTTTGCTGCTGTCAACTTTCTAACTGCTTCAATGATTTTTTGGGGAACGGATGAAAAACCACATCAGGGAAACATTTGCTTCTACTTCTGACTCAGTGGTTCTTCACTCAGAAACAGCTTTTCCTCCAAAAAGCATTTTCAAGCGCAGCTCATATTCATCTGTGACTTCTAGGGCTACTGCAAAACCTGGGCACACACACACATTTATATAGATACAGATATGGACTAATACATATATTTATTCCCCCCCCCAGTGGGATGTGTTTCCAATTTCTAATTCTGTTTCCCTATGCATGATACAAGTCGTGGTTTAAGTCCAGTTTCAGACAAGTCCAGTCAGGCTCTTCATGTGTACGTAGGATTTATGTTTGCTTTAGAAAAAATTTGAAAAACAAGTGCACATTATATTCTTATAAAAACTTTCGTAACAAATATCGAACCGAACCTCCCCCCCACCTTTGCTGCCAAGGCATTCTGGGAAACGGGATACATCCTTATCTGCCTCTCATCTCAAGGAAGTAAACTGAACATCCGATGAGAGAAGTGTCGTCTGTACACACTCGTTGTCTTCATCGATATTTAAATACACAACAAACTGTCCGTTCAGCATCTTCCACCTGAGCCTGATGAGCATTAACCTGCAGGAGCCGCTGGTTGCTCTAGATTCAGGAGAGAGAAGAGCGCTCAACCTCCTGCAGGACGCCACGTCTCTGTGTGGCCTGCATGAATGTGGCCGCCATGTTGGGCTCTGATGTGCCACAACCTCTCTGAGTAAATGTATCCGCAGTGTGTGTGTTTGTTTGTGTGTGTCTGTGTGTGTGTGTGTGTGTGTGTGTGTGTGTGTGTGTGTGTGAGCCTCGTACAGCAGTCTAGGATGCGTATCATTGCTCTGTTCCCTGCTGTGAAAGTTGATGGGGTTTCCCACCGAGGACGTGCGAAATGATCCTGGCAAGTGATTTGTGTGTGTGAGTGTGTGAGTGTGTGAGTGTGTGTTAGTGTGTGAGAGCGAGAGAGAGCGGGAGCAGACTAGAGTGTGTAGTCTGACATTATGTGTGTGTTACAATTATGCTGGAGCAGGTGAGAGAGGAGGAGAGTCTGATTGAAAACCCGGCCTCACGCTGTGGCTCTCATTCTGCCTCACAACTTCATGGAAACCCGTTTGACTGCTGCTGTGTGACTCCATTCAGGGTCCGTCAATTTCCTGAACTCCACTTTCCTCCGGTCAGACGTCTCTCACGCCGTCCTGTCGGGGGGGGGGGGGGGGGGGGCGCTCTGCATCTGACATAAACACATGCAAATGGCCCAAAAAGAGCTCAAGCACATATTTAACACATCCAGGGAGTCACGTGTCCAAGAGCCAATAAATACAATCTGGGGGGGGGGGGGATAAACATCCTTGAACACACGTGGAGATATGTAATATGAAATGTTGTCGTTAATCGATCATCACTGATGCTGTAAAATGAGTAAACAATGACTGTGTTCCAGGTCAGGCGCTGTCTCCTGCAGAGTTTCCATGTCACCAGCTTGTCCCTTATTATTATTATTATTATTATTATTATTATTATTATTATTGCAGTTCCTAGCTACAAAACTGCAGTTGGACACAACGCATTTTACTATAATGTTACAATCGTTTGTATTATAATATTATACATTATATTATTTTAGCTTTCTTATGAATCAGTACCAATATCAATGATATATATTTGTGCAGATAGACACAAATTACTATTTTTATTTGAAAATATATAAATTATAATCTACCAAAGTTGCAGCTTGATAAACTTAGATTCCCGGCACTAATGTAAATACATTAGTTTGTCCTTCAGCAGATCATGAATGTATATTTTCTTTTCATTGGACCCGAGAGTTCTAGCTAGTAAAAGTTTTAGGAAGATGATTTACTGTAGAAAGTTGTGCAGGTAGTGAATCCTCGCTGGCGGAGCGGGGCGGGGCAGGCGGGGGGGCACGGGCCGCTGAGCCGGGAGTGAATTACAGCAGCTCTCCGGACAGATATTGAATCTTCAGGTAATTCAGGATCCAAACGGAGCCGAGCGCGCGGCAGGAAGCCAGGAGATCCTCGGGCGACAGTCTGAGGCAGAGCAAACCGGAGTGAGGCTCCAGCAGAAAGAGGCAGAAACCTGAGAAGAAGAACCTGTGGCGTCTGTATCGTGAGCTGCAGCGTCTGATCTGAGAGATTCGGTTTGTTTCGGTGTAAAGAAGTGAAGCCAAGGTCTCTTTCTTCTGCTTGGGGCAAAGTCAGGTCACTGAAGTGATCCTGCACCAGTTCACCCACCAGTGGAAACTCAGGCTACATCTGTACTTTACTACGTTTAAATGAAAACAGCCTCAGCTTTAATCCCCATCCCTGAGCGTGACCACTAACATGCACTGGGCTGTAAACTGGAGAGTTCTCTAATAACATCTCATCTCCTACACGTGTACACAGGGAATCTAACTGCACAACATTTGTCTGCAGAGACAAGTGGGTCAGTAACACTTTGATTCTCCATGTTGTGTTCTGCACTGGTGGACGAGGATGATGCTGGTGGTGTTCTTCCTGATGGGGGGGGGGGGGGGGGGGTCATGTCATCGGCGAAGGACTGAAAAGATCCAATCAGCAAGAGGTTGTGAGTCTCATGGTTTCCAAACATCTTCATGTCGGCACCTCCAGATTAAAACGGGGCTAAAGAAGTTTCCAAAGTTTGTTTTAGGGCTGATGAAGACTTGATGGAGAGAAGAATGGATGTAGCCTCAAAACTTTAGATTGTCAGGTGTAAAATGTGTAGCTTGTTTGTGTCTTCATTTCAAGAATCATCAGTTTTTTCCATGTTGTGAATACTACAAATAATCAAAGAGTTGAATATGATATGAACCAGATTGATCCAGTTCCCACAGATCAACCAGTTTGGACCCTGCTGGGTTCTGCTCTTGGTTCTAGGAGCTGGTGGAGTCCAGTTCACTTCATACACTGTGCACACGCTTGTGCTCTGAGGTGTTTGCTGTGAGGTGATCAGGATGAAACAACTGCTCCACCCGTCCCTGGTTGGAGTGGATGGTGTTTCTTTCATTTGACTTAATGTGGAGGAGAGGGAGAAGTGGTGGAGGTGTGTAGAGTCCGCCCACCGCTCCATGTTTTATCTCCTGTCACCGAGCTCTCAGTGCTGCGCTCCGCCTCTCAATGATTTACTGTCATACAGCAGCCTCGTCACTGCACACAGGGAGTGTGTGTGTCTGTGTGTGTGAGTGTGTGTGTGTGTGTGTGTGTGTGTGTGTGTGTGTGTGTGTCACAGCAGCAACAGAAATTGATGGTGTGAGATACATGGGAATCGAATGATGTACAACGTGTCTGTCCAGGAAAAACTAATTGTGTAACCAAAAAAAAGTTCATTTAATCGACATCTATAAAACATTCACTGTCTCGTGAGACTCTGGAGAAACTCTGGATTTTAATTTCTTGCTGCTACAGAAGTAAATCCTCCCTCACGGAGACTCAGCTCATTTCTAGAATATAGTTTAGACTCCGTTACTTTATAATTCATGAATTTAAGCCCGATGTTTGAGGACAGAGGGGACGGAGTGTGACGATGATGTCATACACACACAAAACATCCTGGAGCTCCTCCATGCGCTGGGGGGGGGGGGGGGGGTAATGGAGCAACCACAAGGGCACGGTGACAGCAGCCGATGTGGTTTTTACTGGGATCCATTCAAATAAAACTCACTTGGAGGGAATTGAGCGGAGACGTGTGTGGAGACGGTGATATCAGCCAGCAGCATGAATCATAAAAAGATGGACCACACGGCGGCAAAGCCAAATTATCTTCATCGCCCCCTGGTGGCTGGCGACAGTGAAGGCCGTGTAAACTCCACGTTAGCAGGTTGGACCGAACAATGTTTTTCCCAAAGATGGTTTTCGGTAGTTCTAATCATACTTTGTGCAATTTGGTGCAGTTCTATTGAATTTAAAGATTATTAAAGTTTGAAATTAGATATTAAATATTTATTATCTATTTCTCACACTCCTCCTCCTTTAATTCACTTTTTCATTGTTGAGCAATTAAAAACCTAATTAGTGTTTTGAAAAGTGCTTTAAAACTAAGTTATTTACTTATGTTTGGATATTTTGATAAATCAGGTGACTAAATTAATTTAATAAATATACAGTTATGTGTGTTATTGTTTAATAACATATCGTACTCGATGTAAGTTCTTCTTTGTGTGGTGGATTTCTCCTTCGTTGACATTTTGAGATGATGTATATTTAATGAATCAGGCCACATGCTGCATTTGTGTCTCCTCACACATGTTGCGTGTAAAGCGTGTGATATAATGCAAACTAAGTGAATTCAGACTCTCTCTCTCTCTCTCTCTCTCTCTCTCTCTCTCTCTCTCTCTCTCTCTCTCTCTCTCTCTCTCTCCACACATGCACACGCTGTCACCACCAACTCCATCTCCCTGGCTTCCAGTGAATCCGATAGGCTGCCCAGTCCCCATGAAGGAGATTACACAAATTTATGCAAAGCCCATAAATGATTTATACTGCAGAGCACAACAAAGGCCTTTTTTTACAACACGGAGGACAAGACGCAGAGCGAGAGGGAGAAACCCTGAGACCTGCCCTGCTCCTCAGCCGCTCCTCGGATTCGTCAGACGGCTTTTTGACGAGACGCAATAAAAACATGATGGAATTTGTGCTTTTTGTTGGTTTTTGTTGTGATGATTAAACTATTGGCTGATCTAAAAAAATGCTAAGGAGGTGCACGATGGCGGCTTCTCCTCCTGAACACAGAACAGCTATTGTGGCCGATGGCTCTGCAGGCAGGCGGCAGAGTGCAGCTCCATTCAGCGCAGCACTCACTGTTGGCCTTGGGTCTATGTTTGGACAGAGCTTTTAAGCACTCTCATGTCCTGCGTGCACGTGTGTGTGTGCGTGCGTGCGTGTCTGCGTGTGTGTGTGTGTGTTCGCCGTGTGTGTGTCTGCGAGTTCTTTATGGAGGGGGGTTAAAAGGCGGGGATGTGTTCAAGCTCTTCCCACCTCCTATGGCAGTGCCCCCCCCACCCCCCCACCCCTCACCCCCAAGGACCCAACGCGTGGCTGGGTTTATACACTATTCATAAAGAGCACTGTGGGAGAGGAAAATGGTCCCATTATATCCCAGCTATAATGGGATGTATTTGTTTTTTTGGCCCTGAGTGGGTTTGTATGCATCTGTGTGTCTGTTTGTGTGTGTGTGTGTGTTTGTGTGTGTGAGTCACATACACAACGTAATTGATTGCGTGTTCAGGGCTTTGTAGTGCGTTGATATTGATTGAAGACTGAATGGAATCATTGTTTGCATTGCTCAGTTAAACCTGGAATGTAATTTCAAGAAATAGTCGGACTCTATGTTTTAAGGAATATGTGCAGTCAGAGAGTGGGACGAGTGTTTTCATCACAGAAACACACAAACACACAAACACACAAACACATAAACACACAAACACACAAACACACAAACACATTTCATTCAGCATCACACCACCAGGCTGCGCTAGCCTTTGAAAAGAAATAAGAAAACTGTACGTAGATTCTTTTAAAGCACAAATCTTCACACACACAATATTCTGTAACGTTCGCCCTGAACATCTTCTCTAAAGTTTGGTTTGAACCCGGCCTGCGCCTGTATTTGACCTCTGCCCCTTGTGGCTTGGGAGGGAAACAGCGGTTTGCAGTGGGTGTTGTGGTGAAAGAATCTTCTGCAGAAACAAACACACACATGTGTTCGGCTTTGGGATGTCCACCATGTTCCAGCAGCATCCCCCCGTCCCTCCCTGTCTCCAAACGTCCACTTGGAGGAACATATGGCGTCTCTGTCTGTGTTTGGCTTCGTGGTTTCTTCAAACCTACCTACCGTGGTTCTGACTCCGCCCTCCTCAGACCCCCCCCCCCCCCCCGCTGGCTCTCAGGCCACAGATTGGAGGAATCCTCTCCTCAGGTCCTGCCCGACATCAGTGCTGCGTGTTCCCGTCCTGAGCGCTGCCATAGCTGACCACTGGACTGTGTCCGACCCCCCCCCCCCCCCCCCCCCCACCCATACACATCCAGTTCCCATCCATACACTGTTACCAGGTGCTGAGCCCCCCCACTGTCCCCTCTGCTCCGTCACCCCTCCTCTCCCCTCCGCCCCTCTAACCCTGTCCTTCAGACAGCATTGTCTGGACGAACAATGGAGTCATTGTTACCTCAAGGTGGCGAATTGTGAGGGGTGTTCAGGAGGGGCTGCAGAGGTGACCCTGACAGTGTAACTCAGCACCCCCCCTCACCTCCCAACACACACACACACACACACACACGCACACGCACAGTGCAGTGCACGGTTCCCAAACTTTGGCGCTCTATCGGGGCTTCAGGTCAAAGGGGGGCATCCAGGGCAGGTGGGGCAGAGTGTGTGTGTCTGTGTGTGTGTGTGTGTGTGTGCAAAGACTGTAAACGAAGACGGACGCCATGTCTTCTCCCCAAAACTTAAGCGTCACCAGCGCCTTATGGTGGCTGGCTCCGCCCCCTCCTCCGTGTTAGCAGATGGGAAATGGACCAAACTAAATAATCTAATTTTACACATCAAATACATTTTTCTCAAATATGTTTTTGTCATTTTAGATATTTCTAATCACACAGATTTCAAGTGCATATTATAAGTTTGGTCTACATTTGTTATTTGATGTTACAAAAATGTGGTTAAAGGTCTTTGATTGACAGCAGAGACTGACTCATGATTGGTCGGGAGGGTTCATACTTGGGACTTTAACACCGTGGCTCCTCCCCCTAATCGCTACTGCACAGAATCTGGCTCCTGATGATGTAAAAGACACAAAATGGCCGCTGATGGCTTCAATTCTGGACAGTGGGAGGAAGTGGAGACGCACATTTACTCTCATTGAGCTTCTGGAAGGACGTTCACACTTCTGCAGAAGCCTTTAAATGAATATGTCCACACAGGGTTAGGTCACTCTGTCGTGGTGTGAAAGCTCAGACTCATTTGAAAAGTCGGCTTCTCACTTTACTTTTGTTTTTATGTGCTGAGTCGGCGGACCCTCTCCAGTCCAGATAACGGTTTTCATTAGTAACTGGTTTCCACCACAGATCGAGTCCCAGTGCTCCTGCCCATGTTTCCAGTTTAAACTCTTTCTGTGTCTCTGAACTGTTCCAACTCTTTTATCTAATATTAAAACCTGTTAATCACAGAGGATGAAGCAGAGACGCTTGAACGTTCACCACCTCTGGCGCCTCTTCCAAGGATCTCTTAAGGCGGGGGGGCCTCAGCTGTTCACACACTACATGGGACATACGGTGTAATCTTTCCAACATGTCCGCCTGTCACACGGGTCGTTTTTCACTGGGACGTGCAGAGAAATGACTTCACAAGTCGTTATGAAGATCCCGAGTCCCCTGAACCTGCTCCCTGTTCCCAGTTGGTTTTTAATGTGAGTGATCTCAGCTTTAAGGAAACACGTGAGAGGAGTTTGATGCAAAATCATGTTCATGGATGAGGTAACGTGTCAAAGTTTTATTTAAGTTTTATTTATTAAATGATTATGAATAATTGTGATTCGTTATCTTCGTCCACAAAAAGGGATCGATTCAAACAGTGGAGGGAATAAACAGCTGACCGGCTACTGGGACAGACACAGTTTGAACTGGGAGTTAAAACCCAGTCGGACCAAACCACAGGTGAAGAGGATGTGACGCAAGTGACCAAATGAAACGACCTGTGACCTTGAATAAAATTTTCAAATTGTTTGGGCTTGAATATTGTTTGAGAAGGCAACAGAACTGTAATGAAGACTTGTTGCAGCTTAGATCTTAAAGCAAACATCAGATTAGGATAAAAAAACAATTATTTATGACTTTAAAACTCAGGTAAACTTCTGCTTGGGCGTGTTTATGTGTGACATCACTTTCTTTTTAGAAAACATTGAGAAAAAAATTTAAAAGATAAAAACACAACTATAGAAATCAAGTTTCGACTTGAGCAGGAACATCACTCACACACACACAGGTGGAATATTTTGGTTCTTTAAATGATTTGAAAACACCCTGAATTCCTTTTTAAATGACTCGATCCACAGTTTTTGGTTTGATATCATCATCCTCCGCCGTATCTCCAGCCATCAAACACCCCCCCGACAGCCAGACAGAGAACTTGTATTTCCTGCCCAGAGTCTAATCCAACGTTTCCTCTCTGCTGGGGGGGGGGGGGGGGGCTCTGTGATGTCAGGGTGAAGATGGACGACCCATCTGCCCGTCTCCTCTCACTGAATACCAGGCGATCGTCTTACATGCACAGGCAGCTCACTGTCAGTCCGTCCCATCTTCCTGTCGGACCGAGGACGAAGGGGAGACAGACTCGTCTTTGTGGAGTTGTATCTCGCTGTCTAGCGGGGGGGGGGGGGGGGGGGGGGGGTGGCTGGCTTCCTGTGCCCAGGAACACAACTGCTCAGTGATGGTATGTGACTTGTAAAAATGTTTATATACATCATTCTAATGTGTGTGTTTTTATTAATATATCTATAAAACATCTGAACTGATAAGTCTGGTTTATCAGAAATCAAGAAAGAAAAAAGATTGATTATAACTTTGCGTTAAATAGAGTTTCTGTCTCTGCCAAGTCCAAACAGTCCCTTAGATTCAATCAAGCTGCAGCACATCCCACACACTCACAGACACCAGTCGTCTAAATGTGATTATTAATTAAATCAAGATCAAGATTATTTTCTGGGAAATTAGTGAAAATCGAAACAAAAGTCGATGATGCAGAGACATTAAAAAACTTTGCGTTCATCCTACCTGGTTAATCTGCAGAAACATATCTTACTTTATCACTGTTCACGTGTGGTTTATGTAAACGTTTAAGTGATTTACTGATTATACAACTTCATACATTAAACAACCGACACATTCTTCAGACGTAAGTAAGTTAGCAACTTTTTAAAAGCTCTGTAATTCCACCCAGTACAGAGCATTGCAGCAAGAAAAACAAATGTTGTGCTTTTTCTGAGGGGAAGTGATTCTATGAATGTGCCAAGGCGGAGATCTGTCTGTGTCTGTGTCTGTGTCAGTGTCTGTGTCAGTGTCTCTGTCAGTCCGATATATACAAATAATCCAATTTCTCCCTGTAGCGTCAAACTGCACTAAAATCTTGAAGATCACAACTTGAAAAAATATTTAACGAATGTTCTTTGCTTCTTCTTTTCTTGGGTCTTCTTTATTCTTACTTTGAAAAAAAAAAAAGACAGATCAAATCAGTTCTGTCGTCTTTTCCGAATTCTCAGGAACTTTGGGAAAAGTCCCGGGTTTGTCTGGATGACGTCCACCACTCAGAGACGCACAGAAGACAAGAGAGATAACTGCTGATGTCAACAGGCAGGTGACCTCACCACGAGGTCACGCTGGGAGTAAGGGTTGACGTGGGAGGAGACGTGGGAGGAGACATGTGAGGAGACATGAGAGGAGACGTGGGAGGAGACGTGGGAGGAGACGAAGGAGGAGACGTGGGAGGAGACGAGGTCAGCGGCTAATTAGAGCTCTAAAACACTGAGCGGGTCAGAGGGTCAGATGACATCATCGGGACACATCAGTATATTGTAAAGCGCCGAGTATTGAAGTGACCTGTGACCTTTGACCCGCGGTGAAACAGGTGATTAGCCGGCGTAGATCATGAAACGTCTCTCTACCTCACGAGGTGGCCCCCCCGCTCGGCCTCCTGGAACACGTCGGTGTTCTGTGGCGTCGCCGGTGATTCTCAAAAAGATGAAAATTGAAGCGTTTCATTTGTCACGTGAGCAGAAAGTGGACGAGATGAAAACCACGAGTGGACAGA
Source organism: Pleuronectes platessa (assembly GCF_947347685.1). Taxonomy (NCBI): domain Eukaryota; kingdom Metazoa; phylum Chordata; class Actinopteri; order Pleuronectiformes; family Pleuronectidae; genus Pleuronectes; species Pleuronectes platessa. Next base: position 30,440,431 of record NC_070626.1, read on the forward strand.
CACACTCCTGTGTTGACGAGCATCGGCCGGACTCTTCCTCACGCTAACAGCAGCTGAGGCTTATGGGTATTTTAATATTTAGGGATTTCTAACCAGAAACAGAGGTGGACTTTTATTGGTATTTTAATTTAAATGAACACCTATCAACCAATCAGGAGAAAGGTTCTTCAATCGCTCTATAAAATCATATTTACAACCTGGTTTAAACATTTAAAATCAACACCGTTTTTTTTGGAGACTTTCGTAAGTGTATGTTTCTGGAAACCAAAACCATCAACAAACATTATGTTTTAAAGTAAGATTGTTTCTTACATGTGTCTCTGCCAAGTTCCCGGAGTTTGTTTCCCAGACAGAGACTCTGCAGTTTTCTAGAAACAACAATGAAGACGTGGAGGTCTGAACGCAAATTTAGGCAGAATTCAAATATGATGGGATCTGAATGGTACCTAATTTTGCACATTAATCCTAAACCATAACCAGCCCTTCTTTAGATGAACCTCGTCTTGAGTTTTCTACATTTTCTAGCTTCCACCAGTTGTGGGAATTCTTCTAGGAAACAGCGTCGGTGTCGTCATATTTAAAAAGCCACCTGTCCTGAGGAGAAACTGCAACCTCATATCTGACTCTCGTGTCCCCCCCCCCCCCCCCCCGAGACTCAGGTTTGGGTTCGTGTGCCGGCTTCTCTCAGCTGTGAAGAGGAAATGTCACAAGACTGTCACACCATCAAAGAAAATAAAAGGTCCGCTGTAATCCGAGTTCCCCGTGATAAAATGTCAGTGCAGTGCGGACCGGTGGCCCCGGACTCAGCCGCCGAGCTCCTGTCAGCTCTGTCAGAGGAGCCGGAGATCACAGCAGCCGGCGGCACACCAGGTTGTTTCCTACTTGGTGCCTTTTTGGTGCTGGAGCTGCTGGAGGTGCTGGAGGAGCACAGGTCAGATGTTCTTCAATCACAGAGGACACAGATTATACTAATGCTGTGATCAATGGCTCTGATCTACGCCAGTGGGACATCATGAAGCCTGGTAGATCCTCTGAACACCAGGACCCTGAGGAGGCTGCAGCTCGAGGGACTCAGGTCATCAGCTGTGACTCGATTCAGGGGCCACATCCTCCAGAGCACCTGGTCTACACAGGCTGCATCCTTCATAGGCCCCCGAGTGGAGACCCATGCAGACTGCTGAGATTCATCATGAATCCTCATAAGTCTTTCATATTGTCCATTGTCAGGAGACAGCTTCTACGACTCAAATAAAACGTTTATCTCTGACTCATTACCTGGCGTAAATACGTGAGCACACAAGTTGGGTGTTGTCTTCACCCCAGTCTGTGTGTGCGGTTGTGTGTGTGTGTGTACAAAACAACTCAAACACACATGGTTGGACTTTCACCAAACTTAGGAATGTAGGAATGTTACTCCAGTGAGAATGTCTAGTTGATTCACTTTTGGAGTTGATCGGACAAAGGTCAACTGAAATATGGTCCAAAAAAACACAGGTTGCAAGATATCTGTCGAAATAAATGGGGCTTTAGAGACAGTGAGTGAGACTATGATGTCAGGCATAGTTTGTGGGACTGTAGACACTTAATTGAAGGTTTTATTGAAATGAATATCAATCTATGATCATGTAGGAATGACAGAGACATCAGGAAGTGATTTACTTGTGTCCCAGATCTGACAAACAGGAGAGGACCACCAAACCGACGTCTTTACTGCATGTGGGCCAAATCTCAGCCTAAACAATTCTGCAACGTGGGGCAGAAAATATACTCAACTGCTATTTGCTGAAATGTAATAAAAAGATCAGGGATCATAAAATGAAATGTGGATTATTCAGAAAATCGTCCCAGAGCTCGGTTCAGGTACGTTACACACAAACCAGCATCGTGTTGGAAGAGGACGGAAACCACAGTGGGTGTTACCTCTGAGGATCACACTGTCATCACACACATTCACACACACACACACACACACACACACACACACACACACACATATACACACACAACAACAACAAAGAGAACTGCAGTGATTGCTGTAGCAGTAAATGGTATTTGAGCAGCGGGGCTGTTTGACACAGCAGCCATGCGGAGGCTCTGGCCTTTGTACAATAACCCCCCCCCCCACCACCACCACCACCACCACCGTGCACCCCCCCCCCCCCCTTCCTTTGGGGAATCTGGATCTCATCTTCAGTTGTGAGCTCATTAAACTGATTATTCCCGTAATCTCTCTGACAGCAGACAGAATAAAGAAACACGCACAATAATAATTGCCTGCTTACATTTTGGTGTGTTGAGATCTGTTGACGGCTTAAACATGAGACACTGAAACAAACACACACACACACACACACACACACTCCTCCTCTGGTGTTGAAGTGTTCTACATAGTGTTACTTTCACTTCTTTGTGTTTCATACGTTTAATTTTCTTTCTTTGGTTTAACACACACCTTCTGGATCGAGGAGTGGCTTCACTTTTGATTGGTGCTGGTTTATTAACATCATCTTGTTCCAGTTCTGCAGGGGAATAATAAAAGCACCTGACTGGAGACTCCACCCACATAATGACGAGTAAATTCCAATATTCAAATAACACAAGTGGAGCAAACGTGATAAAATACGAAGTTTCAAAATATTTGTTAAATTTGCCAGAAAGTAGACGAGTGTGTGTGACATCAATCCTGAAATTGAACAATTCAATAAATTCACATTATACAAATCTCATAAATTATACGTGTGTTGAACATTGAATTATTATTTATTGTGAATGTACTTTACGTTCCATATATTGAACATATTGATTGGTTGAATTAAATCAAGACGCGCTGGCTTGTTTACTGATAAAAGTGAACTGTATGAAACAATGAACCAGAAGCTGTTTCCCTTCTCACTCCTCCGGTCGGTCGGTGGATCCATCGACTCCCTGACGGCCGACACTAATCACGTCTGGTTAGTAGGCAGGATCTGCTGCCACGCTCTCCCCGTGCCCTGCTACTGCCTTGACCCCTGTGACCCCCCCGGCTGCCCTTTGACCCCTCGCCACATGATAAGTGTCTGTGACCTCTGACCTGTTTGGATAATTAAAGAGGCATGACCTCGGGCAGATTGCATTGGAAATCTGCCGCTGATGATGAGTGAGTTAGTCTGAGGTAAGTAGGCAGGGATGAGGGCATCGCCTACTTTTAGGAGTGGCGTGTGTGTGTGTGTGTGTGTGTGTGTGTGTGTGTGTGTGTGTGTGTGTGTGTGTGTGTGTGTGTGTGTGTGTGTGTGTGTTCAGTCCACCTTAGCTTCCTTACAATTCCCCCTTTCTAATTCTGTTCTATAGATTATACATATGTTCATGCAGTATATGGTTCTCTTTGTTATTTAGAAGCATATTTCATAAAAAGAGAAATCTAACTTTAGCAGTAAATCTGAGAATCATTTGATTTATTTGTGTTTTGGACGTAGACGTGACGTCAGCAGCTTCGTGGACGTTTAACGTCCGATCAGAATAAATCATCTACACAACAGGATTGTTGGAATTTGATTGATTGTCGTGAAACAGACACGAGATGAGAACTTGTAACGTCGCCTGCTCCCTGCACCTCTCAATCCAGCTCCAGCATCAGGACCAATGTTTTAATTAGTGTGATTAGCTGCTGGCATAATTAATCAACTGCAGCTGTGCTTCCGTGCTCATTTGCACACGTTTGCATGCTCATACATGAAACTACGATCATACATGTCAGCAGCATGTTAGCATGTTAGCATGTAGCTCAGAGCACCACTGTGTCCAGCTGTGTCCGCAGATTCGTACTCTTATTGACAATTTGGTCCAATTCTCCAATTTCTTCTCCCTTGATTTAAAAACGTTTTTGCTGATTTGTGTGTTTTGACCCACATGCAGATTCTAATGGGATTTAAAATTAGACCAACGCTTATTTTTGCCAAGTGATTTTTGACAGCAGATCACAAAATGGACATTTGCAAATAAACAAATCTAAAAAAAACATAAATTTGATTTCACACATTCACACATGAAAAGAAAACATTCTAGAAACCATTCAAAATATATGTAGAAATAATAACTAAAGACTAAAAATGATTGACGTGTAAACATGAAGTTCTGCGCTCACTGACTTCTGGTTATTCTGGAGCAGTTTTCAGACACATTTTCAAACATCAGTCAGAACGTGGTGCAGGTATCCTTCGCTCTGCATGACGAGTCGTTCTGAACAAAGGAGGCTGCAGCAGAGCCGGGGGGGGGGGGGGGGGGATTTGGCATTCCTCACTTCTCTGCTCCACTTGGTTACTGTTGCTAAGGCTGAAAAACTTTGCCCGGCATCAAACCGGCGGCAGAGGAGGAGAGGGAGAGGAGGAAGAAGAAGAGGAGGAGGAAGAAGAGAGGAGGAGATTAGTGTTGAGGCCGTCAGAGACAATAAGGGATAAACCAGATTCCTGATCAGTTTCTGTCTGAGTCTGTTTGACGTGAATGAAATAAAAGTGACTGGAGCAGACCTGAGATCAGATCGGACTCACATCTGAGGAAGCTTCAAGTTGACTTTTACTGTATTTCATCCTCATACAAAGTAAACAGCTGAATGAAATGTTGTGTCTCAAAAGCCTAAAATCGACACACAAACATACAACAGACTTAAAAACAGAACAAGAAGACGAAGGTTTGTGTTGTTTATGTAAACACAGTAAAAAGTGACCAGGATCGTCTAGTTATTCAGAATTATGCTCAAAGCACATTTAAAAATATGTCACATTCACACAACAATTTATGTTTCCATCACCATTCATAAAGAGGTAACTTGGGGTTCAGTGCCTTGCCCAAGGACACTTCAGAATGCAGATTGGAGGAAACAGGGATCGAACCATCAACCTTCTAGTTAGTGTAGGACTCGCTCTACCTCCTGAAAAACTGTTCATTTTTAAGGATGAATAAAGATGGACGACGCACCTCCTCTTCCTCCAACTGCTCAAAACTGAAGCTAAAAAACATCCTGGATCCTGACTCTGCCGTCTTACTGGTGATGTCACTTGGAGCTTGTGTCTGTCCCAGCTGTCAATCAAAAACTAAATCAGACAAATCAACAAACATCAGTGTCAGTTTGTTTTTTAGTTTGGTCCATGTCCCATCCACTACCATGGAGGAGGGAGGATACATGACCTGTACTGCTGTGAGCCACCAGGGGGACAGCAAGATGATTTGAATGAACCTTAAGGGAGCTTTCATATTGTTCAACTTTATATAAAACACATTTTATCCCAAAGTCAGTGACAAATCGGCGCCAAATCACTAAATATTTCAATTTAATTTGGTGAAAGTTCTTGTATCGACACATGAAACAGGCAAATTATGCATCAGGCACGATATTAACAGAATTACAAAGTGTATTAAAGTCAAAGATTCCCTGTAAATGAGGTTTTCTTCCTCAGAGACTTTATTCTGAAAGACCACCGTGCTGCTGTCAGGTGGTTTGAGGAGCTGATGTGTTTCGGTGAGCGAGGGGGCCAAGCGGGCGCCGGCGGCCTCGGGTCACCGGCTCCTCCCCCGCGAGCTGGAATTCACGTGACATTTCCCCATATACTTAATTGCCATTCATTCTATAATAGAGCACATTGTAGTCATAATGGCAGGAAATGTCAAGTCGGCTTTTAAAGGGGAGGAACCCGGCAAATTGCTTTGCTTTTAGATGAAAATACAAACCTGCGTTCTCGGCCGAGGACTCGCCGCCGTGCGATGGCGCTTGTTGACACGTGTGATCTTCTTCCTGATTCGCCGGGACCAGAGGTCGAGCGTTTTAACTCCCACCCCCGTCGGCTCAAAACACATCATTTACCCGGCGCTCTTGTTCTCGAGGTGAGAGCTGCTGACACGCCGCTTTAGCTCGACTGGGCTTCGTTATTCGTCTCCGTGCATTTGTGGTGTTATTGTGTGTTTTGTCACCTCTGAAGTCCAAACTTTTTGACACAGATGATACGGAAAAGGACAAAGAAATTATGATAATAAACACTTTAGCTCAGTTTGTGCGTATGAGCTGTAATTATAGATGGTTCTGAACAAAGGTTCAAGCTGCTGCAGGTTAATGTGATTTGTTGGGAACCTTCAGTGTCGGCAGCCTCAGCGGAAATTCATCTGTCAGATCGTCCAGTGGGTAACTTCTTCTTTTTCTCCATTGATCTCCACAGATATGAAGAATATAATATAATATAATGTGTGGATTCAATCTCTGGAATTACAGTCTGTGTTCAAACTGACACACTAACGGTGAATTCATCGTTTTGTGGGTGAATTTTTTTAAACCCGACTGGAATCATCGTTTCCCAACCAAGCGATATATAGACCATCATGCATCTCTGGCAATCCTTCTTGTTCTTATCCAGATCTGAATTATCATGAGGACAGTTTTATATCTGCTGGCTATTTTCACAGAGCGATTTAAAAACCGTCTGTTTTAGGAATCGTCCCTAATAGTTTTTAGTTTTTTTTTGTATAACTGGAAGGAGACAAATGAGTTGTGGTCGTAAAACAAGAGCAAATAAGTTTAATTCTGCATTTAGAGATGCTTCTTTTAACAAAATGTATAGAAACCTAGTGTGAAATAAACACTTTAAGAGCCCATGTTGTTGTTGTAGTTGTTGTTGTTGATGAGAAAGTGTTTTCTCTTTTGCTGATGAGCTCAGTATACAGTCCCACATAGAAAGTGAGCGATGGAATGATTTCAAAAACGTGCAGACGGGAATAAGTGTTCAAAGTCATTTCAAGATAACAGTCGAGAAGTGTTAAACACAAAAGGGGTCATGAGGAAGGGGAGAGGAGGAAGAGAAAGGAAGGAGGAGACAAGAGGAGCGAGGAGGAGGAGGAGGAGGAGGAGGAGGAGGAGGAGGAGGAGGAGGAGGAAGAGGAAGAGGAGGAGGAGGAGGAGGAGATGGAGGAGGAGGAGGAGGGAGATTAAATGACATTCAACTCCGAGGTCCACCTTGGCCACCTGATTGTTCCAGAATGAGAGCAAAGCCCGACCGAAGAATGAGAAGAAAAAGAAAGAGCAGGAAAAATCAATAGAGTGCAATTAAACACAAAGCATGGCTCTGTGGGGCTGAGGGGAATTTGTTATTTATTAAATTCACTCCTCCACCTCCTTCGCCTCCAAACCCAATAACTGGCCTCAGTCTTTAATGCATGAGCTGACCCCCCCCCCCCCCCCCCCCCCCCACCTCTCCTCAGGTAATCTGACCTTTGTGGTTCGGACAGGACTGAAACGATTGTGAGAGAAGACCCGGGGAAGTCGGGAGTGTTTCTCGCTCATCGATCCGAGGCTCCTCGGGCAGAAGACGAGCAGCTTTGGTTCTGGAGACTCGTCGTGGAACATGCCTGGAATATCACTTCACAGCACTGTGCTCACGCTGAATGAGCTTAAAGTGCAAATCTGATTTATATTCTCATGTCAGATGCAGACGCAGCCTGTGTTGTGTCTGAACCTGCAGGTTGAGGAGCAGAAATCACACAGACCAATATCGGCAAAGGCAGTTTGATTCAGGAGAAGTTTTCCAGACTCTGTAAATAAATATGGAGGACACGTCTCCACTTCCCCCCCCCACTGTTCACAAATTAAGCCAAAATATTCCAGATACAAAAGCAAACATAATTTAGAGTCAAGTCCACACAGCAGCGATCAGGGTCCCGACCAATCCTGAGTCAGTATCAGGTGCACACCTGCAGGACTTTAGACCCGGTTCACCTCTTCTGACTGTTGTGAGGGTGTTTTCAGATTATCGGAGGAGATTACCTGCCCGATATTCTATTTAACACTATTTTATTCAAGTTTTGTTTTTTTAATTCCTGAGCATTGTTAGAAGAGAGCCTGTGACTCAAGCATTTCATTGCCAGCGTCTGCTTCATTGTTATCTCTGTGCATTTGATAATAAAACTCTTGAATCTTGAATCCAACCAATTGTGTCGGAGCCTCGTCGATCTGGAATCATAAATATCAAACAACAACAACACCTTTCCAACTCCCCTCCAGCACCGAAGCTTATTCCACGTTTCTCAGACGTGAATTAATTTACATGCAAGCTGGACGATGGTTTTCTTCTGAAGTCACGTTTGATCCCAAAGTTAATGTGAGATCTCAGGTCTCTGCAATGGCCACTCGGAAATCCAGAATTTGTGGCCAAATCATCCAGTGTTTTCCAATATCAGTTAAGAATTTTAAAATCTTCTGATGTGCACACGGCCTCAGCTGTCAATCACAACGTCTCAGCCTGTTTTTACATCATCAAATACACATGTTGATCAGTCGGTGCTTCACGTGGAGACGAATGAAAAACCCTCAGCAGGTGAAGCTCTTGACGCTCCGGCTCTGGAGGTCGAGACTGAAACGTACAGGGGTTGTTCCTTCACGTCCTCGGGGGACAGAGGACACCGGAGTGGACGGGTCAACAAGAGGAGAAGAAGAAGCAGCTGCATGTGTTTGAGTTTCTGAAAAAAACACTTTATTTAAAATTTATCCAAGGTTTGAAATACTTTTATATAAAAAGGGTCAAACCTAATCAAACCTTAATTTAAATGTATAATTAAACGAGAAAAAAGAGGAAAATTTCCTCAGAGATTCAGACACAAGGACAAAAGCAGAGTGGGTCTTTTTCTTTCCTCTGATGATTGTGTGTGATTGACGACCTTGTGGGAGCATCTCTATACATTTACACACACGCAAACGCACACACACACACACACACACATGAACACACACACACACACACCTGACCTCCACAAAGCACCATCTCCAGAGCTCCCCTCCTCTACCTCCCTCCTCCCAAAACCCAGAGGAAATTAGAGGCCTTGTGTCGCTGTTTTCAATGGACCTTGTTTCTTTTCTTTTCTTCCTCCTTCCCCCTTTCTCCATCTCTCGCTCTCTCCATCTCTCGCTCTCTCGCTCTCTCGCTCTCTCCCTCCATCCACCTCTGCCGGTGAATTTGATCCAGGCCCGGGATGGCGAGGCAGGGCGAGTAAATGAAATATTGATCCGCTGCTCCGTGGCCTTGCCTTCACCTTGTCCCGCGCGCTGAGTTACCGACTCTTCCGTTCTGCTTGTAATAGGAATTATTACAGGAGGCCGGGGCGAGTAATTACTTGGCATGGCGGAGAGGGCGCCGGGGAGGGGCCGCTGTACATTCCCTCTAAAGAAGTTATTTACCGCACTTGCTACCTTCAACCCGGCGCTGCCCCCTCTGACCGCCCCCCCTCGGCTGCGGCCATGTCTTTCTTAACCTTAATTCAATTCTGTTAACCGTCATTAATCATACGAGGCGTCGAGGGAAGTTCATCAAACACCGGCTGAACCCGGAGGCCGTGGGGCTAACTGGGAGAACACAGGGATAATGTCAGGGTGTTTAGGACTCTGTGTGTAACTTGGCTGCTTATCATAAACACCAGGATTTCAAATATGTAATGGAGGCACACTGGGAAATTACTAAATGAAGTGCACTTAACAGTCGGTGCATTCAAATCTCTTGATATGTGAGTGTGGCGCTGATGAACACTCTTGTCCTTCAGAGAAAATGCAACACAAATGGAGGAAGTGCAAACTACGACAGGGATATGTCAGGGTAAGAGAGAAAAGACAATATGGAGCCATGGGAGGATGACATCAAAGTGAAGTCAAGTTTTCTACTCTTGTGAGTTGTGTAGGTTCTTTAGTGAATGTATAAGAGATCAAGGTCTGAAATTTATATTATAAGTCATATATGAGTTTTTGTGCGTCACGAAAACGACAACACAATGAACAAACTTTGGAAATTCAACTAAGATTCGTAATATTGATTAAGTCGTTTCAAATTTAAATCAATTCTATTTGGTAACACCGGTTGATGTAATTACAAGTTTGAAGTTAAATTTATTAACTTGTGTTTTTCTCTGATAATTGACAGATCATTTTTCGGGCGGGGGAAATATCCACTGTACTGCAGAATGTAAGATTCAGACGTTATGAGAAAACTTATTTCCCAAGTTGATGATGAAATCTCTTTGTCAGAGTTGAATGTAAACGTCTTCACCCCTCAATCTATCACCCCCCCCCCCCCCACTCCCTCACTCTCTCTAACTCATTGCTTCATGTCTTCTCTACCTCATAATTCCAGGGTCATGAAACACACTTGTCCAGTAGATGAATTGTGACACTTTTTTACATATTTCACAACATTCCAGAAAACCAGAGCTTCTGCTCCTGTGCAGAGAAGAGAGTCGGGGGGGGTGAACACCTGCAGCAGTGACCTGCTGTTGTGTCAGACTTTGATGTATCCCTGAGTCGCGCCCGGAGGAAGTGGCCGTTCGTTTGCGTGACAGATCCGCGGCGGTTGCGTCCTTGCCTGAGCGGTGGCCCGGCTGCTGGGTGATGTCCCACTGCATCAGACAGAAGCTGAAGGTCACCACTGATGGGACGGAGGAAGAGGCAGTGATCCATCCTGGGACGGAGAACAGGCCTAACACGGCTCCAGGAGGGGGGGTTGAACAATAAGTAACAAAAAGATCCTTTAAGTGAGTTTTCTTCTGGGAATAATTCAACAATGACAGTCCAGAGAACTTTCTCAGGAATTCTCCTTCTATTTTAATGAAATGTATTTTTTAATATATCATTATTCATCCTAAAGTGAGTTCACACAAACTTTATTGGATTTGTGTCTGTTGTAGACAAAGAAGGTAGAAAATAATACAACTGACAATAAGAAACTTGCTGTTAAACTTGCAGCAAGTTTTCTGCGTCATTTAAGTTGATTTTCAAATGTTCTGTCTTAAAATTAAATCCATGTTCTGAAAAGGTCCTTTTTAATAAATATATTTCAAATCCAAGAGACTCAATTGATGTTATAGGCAAAGTGATTGGCTCTAAGTTGATTCAATGTTGAAAAAGTGTAGAGTAAAGTGTGTAGATGCAGGAATGTGTAAAGGTGGAGATGCCACACAAATGAAAATAATGAAAAACTGAAATGTATTGTTGGTTTATGATCATAACTATTTCAGCCTTGTCGCTCCCATAGAGAGAATCTGGCCACGAGTAATGTTCTAATACAAAGAACAGAATTGTTCCTCTGCCAAAGATTAATCAAATTTGATTTGATCGACATCTAATAACACACTCACAGTTATCAATCGCCAGAATCTGCTCGATTTTTTTTCATTATGATCCATGAATTATTCTCTGGGAAGTAAGTGTCAAAAAAACGACCTCTGACAATGTTTAATAACGAGATGAAACCTTTCCACCAAGTTTGAATTAATCTGTCAAGTCGTTTATAGGTAAATAACAATTTCACGTTGAAATATTTAACTTGGATTCCATAAGAAGAACTGTCTGAATGCACCATGAATGCACCATTAGCCTGAAACTATTTCTATAATATTTAAAATATCGCTAGAAATTAATATCAACAGTTTTGATAAATGTGTGTGTGTGTAAAACAAAAGAACAAGTTGAACTCCTCAAACTTCTCTGTAAGTCTTGAACGTGGAGAACAGAGCTTCCCTCCAGGCGGCTGCTGCCTCAGGAGCCGGCGGACGCTCTGCAGCCCGGCGCTCTCTAACCAGATCAGACCCAGCCCTCACAGATTCTATTACTCTGCCACTCTATTACATTACATCTCCATTTACGAAGCTTAAGCAGCTCGGAGCACGGCTGGGGCTTCGACCTTGTCAAAGAGGAGAAACTCCGACCGGGGGGGCGAACGAGAGCGGGAGGAGAGAAAAGATGGAATTAAAAAAAGAAGAGACAGGCTGAACTGTGGGAAGTGTGTTTGAGAAGATTGAGAGAGGAGGAGGAAGGAGGGGGTGGAGGAGCGAGGAGAAAAGGAGGAAAATGGAAAATCGATAAGCCGCGGGAGCAGGAGGATGAAGATTGAAAGATGATGTGGATGGGATTCGGGGGGAGGGGGGGAGGAGGTGGCATTTGAAAGAGATTGTGGAGTAGCTTAGGACGTCGATGGCAAAGGTCGTCTCTGTGAGCGTATCGACGGGGGGGACGTCAGATGTCGGGGCAGGACAGCGTCCCCCGGCTCGTCTCCTGAGACGCTCATCCGGGGTCAAGGTTTCCCGACTTCACCACAGTCGTCTCCGGATATTGAGACGTGTCCATTTTCCTTCTCCTCTGATCTGAAACGTCTCAGGATCCAGAGGTTTTGACGATCAATCCGCCTCAATGTCCACGAGGACGAGGACAATCACTTTGTCAATGATTAAACTCTCTCAAGGTGATAGTCTGCAACAAAGAAAACAAAGTGGACGTGTCGCCTCTCGCTCGGAAGACTCCGTCCTTGGCTGTTGTGCCGAAGTCACTTGACAGACGAGGAAAGAAAAAAAAGCAATTTGTCCATCAGGAACAAAAAAAGGAAGAAACGAGCGATTCCTTTATTTTACCTGCTCGCTCCTGTTCAGGGTTACAGGGGACGTGGAGGAGGTGGAGGAGGTGGAGGAGGTGGAGGAGGTGGAGGAAGGTGGCGTTGTTCAGGAGCAAGGGAAGCTCTTCGTCTCACTGCCGGTCAGAAAGTTACCACGCTCATAACCATCAGCGAAGAATGATGCTCCTCTAACGTGACACTTGGTCCAACGGTCGAAGCTACAACCTGTTGGATTGGAAAATTAAAAAGTAGGAGAAAGCATCTGAAGGACAAATGCTCCATCTCTCCGAAAGTTTCATGGAAATCGGTTCGGTAGGTTTTAGGTACTCCTGCTGAAAAAAACAACAAATGCCTTCAAACCGTCACATCACTATTTGGTCGGGTTATCGCAAAAGTTCAGTTCACACTACACGACTTCAGGATTCTTGGAGTCATTGCACGTTCACAGTAAACACACATGTTTAATAATGAAAACACACAAGGAGACAAAGTGACTGAACCTCCTTTCTTTTGTCCGAACCCGTCCGAGCCTGAGACACAACTCACCAACTTTTTCCTGACGCGCCGAATATAAGCTGCACTGACTTTGTGTTCCCCCGTCTCTCACATGCATGGGTATGGCTCGATTCCCTGCGTACAGACATGTGCGGTTTAACGCCTGGGACACATTGTGGTATGAAATTCTATGCCAGACGTACCGTGAGGCTCACGCACCTCCTCACATATCCACTGTGGCCCGGACGTAAACAAATCAGGGGACACCTCACCACTCCATGAATCTTCACCAACTTCCCAAATACCAACAGGAGGTGGGAATGTGATTGACGGCTTCAAGTTGATCAGGAGCGATTTGCAAAACTCTTCTGCAACTCGCCAAGTGGAGCCGCAAACTGTCCAATGAGAACAAAGGTGTGAGATGTGCTCAGCGTCCATGTGTCCTGCACAAGGATGAGAAACACCGTCCTCTGTTTCTATCTGCTGAACCACAGAGACACCGCAGACACGACCAAAGTGGTTTGGTCCCGGTTGTAAATAATCTGCCCCCCCCCCCCTCTCCGTTCACTCCGAGGGGAAATAAGTCACGTGGACGTGTCTGGATAAAGAATGGCTGGGAGACTTATAAATTATTCTCTATTTGTCAGAATGAGCAATCGTAAATCGGAGGCATCCATCGGTGATGGTGATGCATGTCCCCCCCCCCCCCCCCCCCCCTTCCCCGCCCTGGTCCTCCCAGTGATTATAACTCTCATTTGGTTCTCGTGTTACATCACTGGAGAGCGTGCCAGTGCTCAGGGCGTGCATTACTTACAAACTAATGTACCCACACAGCACAGATATGCAATCACTGCGCCCTAATGTTGCCTGCTGCTCCATAATTCGGCCATTATTTGCCATCATATTGATGTTCTCTCATCATGTTTGGTAACTGAGGGATGACAAACAAACACTCGCCTCTCTCTCTCTCTCTCTCTCTCTCTCTCTCTCTCTCTCTCTCTCTCTCTCTCTCTCTCTCTCTCTCCTTTCCTTGTCCCTCGCCCCTCGCTGCCTTGCTATTTCCGAGGCAGACCTAATGAATATTTCCCTTTGAGTGTGAGAGTGTAGAAGAAAGACGGGTCTGGGTCTCCTCTCCCTTTGTGCGGGCTCCTCAGAGGGGGAAATGTGAGAAGCATGAAAAGGCTGCGAGCCAGAGGAGCACATAGAGTGTTTTGGCATCTGCACTTCCTCCTCTCACCAAATCCTCTCCGGTCCCCTGAGGATGTCCAACAACATGGCACAGAGCCGTGTTGAAGAGGAGAATGAGGGAGTGACGCTAACGCTCGAACGTCTCCGTCGATCAAGCCCGAGCTTCTGATGAGTCTGCAGATTCTTAAGGGAGAGGGGGGGGGATCAAGGGAAAGTGAGAACACGTCACAGAATAAGAACGAGACAAAGACACGGAAGCGGTTTGATGTTGAAAACGTGCACTGGGGAGAAAAGAAGATATTCATCTCGTTGGGTCGAGACGGCTGCAGCTTGAGAAAACACACGCTCACTGCAAAACACAACACGATGAGGAAAAGCTCTTCATCATTTTGACAACATGCACTGGAAATACACACAACGCAACCCAACTGACAAACCTGCTGGAAATACACACGACACAACCAAATACTTCTATCGTCTAATTTACCTATAAACAATCTGACAATTTTTTAGAACCAGCGGATATACTGGCTAAAAGTCCTAATGGCATACTCCTGCAAACAGAAACACACAGACACATGTGGATAAAGATGCCCTGCAACAGAAGACTGCTGCTGTTCCTTTGCTCTCATGTGTTCTGTATGGACAATCAACCTCAGCATTAGTATGATAGCATGAAACATCCCCGGCTGTGGTCAGGAAGTGAGTCCAAAGCTCTTAAGTTTAAAAAATAACTGCAAATTTGGTCGACGTGTCGTGCAAGAAAAGAAATCATGACGTTTTCCACTGACTCATTAAACGGTCACTGTGAGTGTTGTAGCTGCAAAGTAATGTCAGAAAGTTCATAGAGTTCATAAAGTGAGTTGGGTCAGAGAGTAAAAGATGTAAAAGAACTCACAACCTGTGATAGCTTGTTCTCCACTGGGAGAACACAGTGTGTTAGAGAACACGTGCAGGAGGAGGCAGGAACAAAGACACATTCACACCTGTGTCACTCATTTTGAATGTTATTCAATAATCTAAATTATAGATCTATGTAAACTCAGCTGATGTTCGTCTCTGATGCTCCGGCTGCTCGGTTCCCGTGGCCACGCCTGGTGTATTGACTCTGATCAAAGGGGCTCCAGCGGGGAGATTACCCAGTGAATGAGCTCTCCAGCCTGGGCACAGATGGCACATGCGAGGCTGGAGGCCCAGGGCAGGAGCTGGTGAGGGAACTGGGCGGGATGCGGGCACAGTGCTGTGGTTGTCTGGGGAGAAGAGCCCCGGGCCACTGGCGCTCCGTCCAAATGGAGGCAATCTTGCAGCCCCTCAAGGGAATGGCTTGCAATGTACCCATTCCCTCCTCGCAACGAGCCTGCCTCCATCGCCTCCATCTGATGTATGAATGGAGGCGAACGGGAGAGGGGGTAGAGAGGAGAACGGGGGGGAGGAGGACGGATGATGCGGTGGAGGAGAGGCAGGCAATCTCTGCATGCCCTTTGAAGCTTGTCTTATGGCTTTTCTCTGTCAGGTCTCTCTCCAGGGACTCTCGGGGAATCTGGCTCTGGAAGGCATCCACACTCTCAAAAATCCGAGGCTGAGTTCTGAGCATCCTGCCTGGAAAGTCTCTGCATGTAGTCAACAGCTCACAACAGGCGCTGGGACATCCAGACGTGCATTAGTGCAGAGACAGCAACACGTGAACCAGGCATCCAAACATGGGAGATGATGCTGGATGTAGCTAAAGTAAAAACCCATTTGCAAAGGGCTGAATGAACTTCAAACTCTGCTTGGGTAAAGGACAACGTAGTAGGAGGACTAGAACTCTCAATAGGACCAGAGACTGACTGCCGAGAACCTGTCCACTTCCTGTTAATGCACCGAAAGGACAGTGGCAAGACCTTAAGTAAATGGACTGAATGTAGCTAAATGGTTAAAATAACTATCATCACCTGTATCAAGGCAAAATGGTCCGTATTTTACTTTTCCAATCTTGGCAAATAGGTCAACATCCAGAGTCCAGAGTCCAGAGACCTGGTCCAGGTCCAGAGTCCAGGTCAACATCCAGAGTCCAGGTCCACATCCAGAGTCCAGAGTCCAGAGTCCAGAGTTCAGAGTCCAGAGACCCGGTTCAGACCCAGAGTCAAGAAATAAATAAATAAATATGTGAGAAAGACTTAGGGTAGACGGCCTCTCAGGATTTTACTCTGTTACCTGAGGGCCAGTGTAGGTGAGGTGAGAGCCATTCAGTTGGTTGCAATCTGCAAAGTCACCACTAGATGCCACTAAATCCTTCACACTGAGCCCTTTAACGCCTGGTTAGATTTATGCACAAAAACAACTTAATTAACAGAAGATAATCCTGATCCCTGTAGGGTTGATTCTGATAATGTTAAATTACAAAGATTCAGAGATTGAGACACTTTGCTCTTTACTCTGCAAAAGTATATTTAGTTTTGCAGGAGGCAACATAAACTGTCCTCATACCTCAGTGATCCATTCCACATATTTGGATGAAAGACAAACAGCAACTCCTGATTAGACTGATCAATAGACTTCTTGACAAGATCAATCGTTCTGAAGCAATATAAAAGAGACGATTTGCAAATCCTCAGGATCAAGCCAATAAATCGTTCCCTTTTCTTAAATGATCTAAACTACTCGCTGACTGTAATTTATTTCCTGTGACATGAATCATTTATTCCTTGTTTTAACACAAAAGTAAACGTCTGAAGACGAGTCTGAGATGTTTTCTTTAATTCTTTATGAATGTTCACCGGGGATAAAGTGTGAACATGGAACATATCGGCCCTGGCTAACCCCAACTCTCACCCCGAAGGACCTGTGGTTTAAAATCCTACATTTCCCTGCTTGTGTTCTGCTTGTGAGCTCCAGTCTTCTCTGGTCTCCGGTCAAAAGCCTATCTTTAGCCTGCTGCGTGATTGTACCCGAGCTCCGGAGGCCTTGTTTAGTCCCCTAGTGCAGAACTAATGTGCTTCAGATCAATAGCAGCTCGGGGGCTGGGCTGAGCTGGAGTCGACGCAACAGCAGCAGAAACGTGGCCACTGCACTCACACCATGGTGTCCACCAGCGGAGGAGTGAGGTCCGAGCTTCCCACGTTTAATCTGAGCTCCTGAAGGGTTTTAAATAAAAGAAAGTGCACGTTAACAGCGGAGAGAGAGAAGGGAAAGGTGAACTCTCTGTTTGACGAGTTTTCCTCTCAGGCGTCCGCACCGATTGTCTTTCCTCCTTTCAATTCATGTTCGTTATTCTTCAGACCTGCTCGGCACTAAACAGCCTTATCTGCGTCCGCCCGGCGATTTGTGTCCGGCGTGTCGGAGACGATTGTTTTCGGAGGACATCACAGGCTGATGGACAGATACCAGCCGCGTGCCGACTCCTTGTCAATTCTCCGAGCGGCGGCGGCGGCGTGCGCGTTCACTCAGTGTTATCAGGCGGGAGATTGATTTCTGTGTCCAGCTTGTTTGCCCTTCCCTTTGTGTTGCAAAGCTCAATTTAGAGGAGCCTCTGATGTATTGACGCGCGAGCCGTGAATTACCCGGCTAGAAGATGCAAGCGCACAGAACGCCTCGCGAGGAACGGATCGGTTCTGTCCTTCCATCTGCGGCGGCGGCGGCGGGTTGTTGCCGTTCAGGTCACGTCCTGATGGCGAGAGAGCGTGTGATGTCTCTCAGAGATGAGGCCGATGTTTGGCAGCCGAGCGTCTGACTGCAGCAGCACTAACCAGATCAAGCCGCAGTAAAGTAGGATGTCAATGGTGAGTAATATGAAGAAACTATTCACCTCGTGGCAAAGCTTCTGTTTTTTCTCGACTTGCAAACGCATTCATCACAGAGCGGCACAATAAGTGAGCACCATCACTCCGCTCTCTCCCTCTCTCTCCCTCTCTCTCCCCAACCGTCTCTCTCTTTATCCACTCTCCCTCCATAAACCCGAACCTTTACTTCATTACCTCGACAGGCCGTTTGCAGGCTCGACTGCTGCACATCTAATTAAGAAACTTGCTTAATTAAAAAAAGGAGCAATAAGCCTTTAATGGTGACGGAAAATAATGACTACGCCGGTGAGGGACCCAATAACGACCAAATGAAATACTCGTGCAGCGAGGGGATGAGTGTAAACATCGCCGGGTCCTCCACTCGTTCCATCTGCAGCCGCGACCTGCACAAACCTCCGCCAGCTGCCACTGTTGTTGGGTCGGGGGGGACAAATGAGATAGTTAGAGGCGGTAATAGATGTGGCTGTAAAAGCGACCGCGGCCGTATTAGCTGAGCTCCCTCACCCATCAAGCAGCGAGCCGAACATCAGCCGCTAGAGGCCTTGAGGAGCGGCGGCACGTCTCCGGCATGCAGACGAGCATCCAGCTAAATGCCAACGGGGCGCAGTCATTCATCTCCCTGTAGATGTTTCACGACTGTTATTATAATCTTTCATTCACTGGGATGTACAGAGAGTTCACATATTTTGAAGAGTGCAATTTTTGCCCTTAAAACAAAACATTTAAAATCCTGTGAAAACGAGTTGAACCTGTATTATGAGGGTCAGAGTCAGATTTCAGCTTCAAACTATTTAAAATCGACAGATTCATGGTCGTAAATATGAAAGTGTCACCGCCGATGATTTAAGTTTGCAAGATGTCCCACTTTGTACAAATCTGACTCCATGATCATGAAATCTGAGATAGTTGATCAGGGTTAATAAATACAATATAAAGGCTTGAATCAAGAGTATCGGATAAATGATACTGAGAAAATAATAAAAAAATTAAGGCAAGTTTAATGTCTAATGTCACAGACTAAAGATAATTTGTGTAACAAGTGTGGAGATAATCAGTTGTTGTGTTGTTGAGTTATTTTGTACATACACACACACAGGTGAAAACAATATTTCTCATGCAACTCTTTCATATTTTACTGCATTATCTCACGTCAAGGACAGAATTCATTTACTTGTTGAATTAGAGAAAAGCACGAATGCAAAGATCTTCTCCAGGAGCTGATCTCTATGTTTGTTCAGTTTCCCCTTGAAGGACATCGATCATCACAGAGATCAAAGCCAGAACGGCTCCTGTGTCCGGCCGCCGATATAAACACCGGCAGCCCGACTCGTGAATGCATGTAAATACCTTCATGAATGCTAATAGCACATTTACAACATGAAGCATCGCGCTCCAGAAGGTGAAGGAGCCGGAGCGTTAGCTGCATAACAGATGTTCGCGTCAGGCTGTAAATTTCCCAGCACAAGGCCGGTGACTCTGCCACGGCGTGACCCAGCCGGCGAGGAGAGTGAAGGGAAGATGGCGGAAGTCAAGGATGAGTGTTCTCCGCGGGCTCGGGTTCAGCAGCCCTGTGTGTTGCTGCGGTGATGAGATAATCGATGCCTGTCTATCAGAGTGAGGGGGGGGGGGGAGTATTTCTGAGGCTGCAGTGCGGAGGTGGAGTGAAAGGGGGGGGGGGGGAGTGTGTTACGGTGTGAAACGGCAGCAAAGGTCACAAGCTTTCATGCATGAGAAAGAGGCCACACTGGTTCCCTTTTAAACCCGGACCTTGAAGTCAGAGCGATGAAAGTTGGCCCAGTTCCTCACGTCACCATCAGGGACATGAAACGAGGGGAAAGCTAAAGAATCCACCTGGAACTCTCTCTCCAGTCGCACAACGTGCTGCCTCTGATTTCATCCTGCGGCACAGACACTTTATTGTGTTTCACTGTTTCTGTGTTGATTCAATGAACTTAAATGAGATGAGACACTCTCATTCCCACAGGACAGGACAGAGCTCTGAGGTGGAGTGGACTCACGTGACTGAGAGGAGAGAGAAAGAAGAGACTGGAAACGCTCATGCATCAAGGTTGATTCACCGCCGCTCGTGTAAAATGACTTGTCACTCATTAAACAGATCAGATTTTGGAGCCATGGCAGCGTTTATTGATAATTTGAAATATCGTTTCAATTGAGCTCCCTACACACACACACACACACACACACACACATACACACACACATATACTCACATACACAGACACACACATGCTCACACCCACACACACACACACACACACACACACATCCACACACACACACACACACAGACACACACGCGTGCCTCAGTTACAAGATTTGATAGAAATGTAACGTGTTGGTTTTGTGTTTAAACCCGAGCAGTCGCGTTGAAAGGTGAAGGATATCTTGTCCTCTCTTGTTAAAAAATCATATATTCATCAATTATTAGAGAAAATAGTTTAAAATACAAATAACCTGGAATGTAGATCTTCAAATTCGGTGGAAAGTGTTTTTCCTCTCGTAGATTCCAGAAAAACAGAAGTTGGAGGTTATTCTAGTTCATGTGAGATTGTGCTTTTTCAGCAATAACATTTATTTGGAGAAAACATAATAAATAATAATAATTAATCAGCTACATGAATAATAAAAACAAAAAACATAAATATTCAAAAGCATAAATGAACAGATTAACATTAAATTTTTCGTCTGATAGGTTCAGGATGAAGCAACATGCTCTTTTGATCCTGACCCTGAATGCTAACATGCTAACATGCTAACTTAACCCTTAAAATAAAGACTTGACAGCTCCTAAAAAGCAAAATCCTCTCAATCGCCCCCTGGTGGCTGGCTGCAGTAGAAAGTCACAACCCCCCCTCCCCCCCAGTTCCTCCATGTTACCAGTTGAGACAGTGACCAGACTTTAAAAACGTACATGCCACATACTTTTTATTAATAATTATTAGTTAACTATGCATTTTTCAAGTCGGTTTGGTTTTAATCAGTTATTTGATGCTATGGAAATGGGGAAGACACAGCAATCTTTCCAAAAAGCCCTGTGGCTCTGAATATTAATACTAACACACTTTAATGTTCTGCAGTTATGATGTTTACCAGGTTCCCATCTGACTTTAGCATGTTAGCATTTGCTAATTGTGTCTAAACCCAGCAGGGACGGATGTCATTGGCACTTTTCAGGACAATTCATCCAACAGTTGAGATGTTTCAGTCCGACCCAATTAAAACGAGCAGCACTACTAGAAACATGGATTTAATTAATATGAACTCATCTGCCTGCTTCTGTATAACAACATGTAAATGATGAAATTAATGAGAAATGCAGGTGATTAAATGTAAAAACACGTGTTCCTGTCACTCGTCATTGGGATCATTGTTTTTTTTTATTTTCGTGCTGTGGTAGATCTGCCAAACTGGGAAGGAACCATCTAATGCTTTTCCTTGCTGGTTTCTTTCCCCTTCCTCACAGCACCGGGTGTCTCTCCTCCTGCCCCACTCGCCCGGCTGCCGTCCTCCTCCTCCGTGATAAACGCCCGGCGCCGTCTCTCGTGTTCCGAGCGTCTGATGAGCGCACGCACGATGTAGCGCTAATGGGTTTGTGAGTGCTGTTTTAATTTCCCATGTGGAGGCCGGGGCGGCCCGTCCTCCTGACCCTGGCGTGTGTCCGACAGCCCTTCCAGAGCTCAGCGGAGAAAAACGGCCTTATTAGCCCAGTTCATTAAAACCATTAATAGTCATGAAATGAGAGGCACCAGAGTCCAAAAGGCTTAATGCGCCATCCATATTAATTAGACGCCCACAAATCTGAAGTGAGGGAAACCGGGGCTGCTGCAGCTTCTGGCCTACACACAAACACACACACACACACACACACACACACGAAGATGCACACACATGCCCACTGTGGCATTACCTCCTCACAACCCCCCCACCCCCTACCCTCCCCCAACTGTCACCATTCGCTACCCTCCTGTTACTACTCCAGATTAAATTCCGTTTTAATTAAAACTGATCACATTAAGAAACTGATGTGGTTAATTAACTGGACTCCGGTGGAAGCGGCTTCCTCTCCATCCGACGGCTGCAGTGTAGAACACTTCCCATTGGAGGGGAGAGGTGCTGGATGTGATACCCTGCACCGCTCGCCACCCCCCCACCGCCTCCCAGTTGCCCTCGCTCCCCTCCCCCTCCTCGCACAGCCTCTCTTTAAATCCACTCCCCACACCCATCCGTCTTAACAAGTCGTTTAGACTCATTTTCAGGCTTCAAGGCTCTTAATTCAAGGAAAGTATCTGCCGGCCGGGTGAGTCCACGTGCTGTGATTTCTCTTGCATAAAGAAATTTCCTGGAAATGTCAACGCATTTAAAACGCGCTATCGGCTGGATGTGGCTCTTTAGTAGCATCTAGTGGCTGCTGCGGGAAACTACAATAGAAATAGCGACGTAAACGGCAATTTGTTCCGGAAAAAACCTTGTTGTGGTTTTCATCAAAATCGTATAAACACTGACAGACTTCAAATTAAACACATGCAATGGTCCAGATTTGTTGGATCCCACCAGAAATGTTGACGTTAAAGATAAAACACACAGGTATTTCAGGGAGCAATGGAATTTGAGGAGTTGTCCCAGCAAATACCCAGAGCCCAAAGATTGTTTACAGGGCGCTGGAATGTTTTACCAGGTAATACACAGAGTGTGTGTAGTTTAGGAGATCTGGAAACCTGGATTGTTCACATCAGACACTCACATGTCCAGATGTGTAGCGCACCTCGGTGTAACCTGCGTCCTCCGGATCTCCACTCGACTCCAACTCGGCGCTGTGGTCTCGTCTGTCCCGTGCTAATCAATCTGTTCCTCTCAGTCCATTTGATCATCACTGTGGCTCACAAGAAATAAAAATAAAAATGCACACAACACAACACAACACAACTCAACACAACACATGCAAAACTGGAAAAAATCCCACAAGTCATAGGTGGAGGAAGCTCAGAGCAGCTCCAGGTGAACCAGGGAGAGTTGATCAGCTGAGAGAAGTCGGACAATTCTCTCTCCCGGCCACGAGACGGAGACACACGAGGAGACACATGAGGAGACACACAAGGAGACACAAGAGGAGACACACAAGGAGACACACGAGGAGACACACAAGGAGATACAAGAGGAGACACACAATGAGACACACAAGGAGACACACGAGGAGACACACAAGGAGATACAAGAGGAGACACACAAGGAGACACACAAGGAGACACACAAGGAGATACAAGAGGAGACACACAAGGAGATACAAGAGGAGACACACAAGGAGACACACAAGGAGACACACAAGGAGATACAAGAGGAGACACACAAGGAGATACAAGAGGAGACACACAATGAGACACATGAGGAGACACATGATGAAGAACCTGAAATGCTATCAGAGCCGGTGTGTAGTTGCGGTCTTGAAAAACACACATCTTTCAGACCTGGGTTAGCGTGTGGGGCCTGGATATGTGGGAGTTGTGTGAACAGCTGAGTTCACGTGTGTGTTTTTACTCGGTTAGAAAACTTATCTACAGTCACTGAATAAACCTTTATTGATTATCTCAAGTTTAATTTGAGCAAAACTCCATGTTGGATATTTCTGCTTGTACTTTTGAATCAGTGAAGGTGACGTTAACTCCTCCTCCTCCTCCTCCTCCTCCTCCTCCTCCTCCTCATCCTCCTCCTCCTCCTTCTTTGACTTTCTCTCTCTCCATCCTCCTCACCTTCCACACACCTTCTCCCTTTTGACGACTTCTCCTTCGAGCTCTCTCCCTTCTCTCCCAACCTCCCCCCTCGTCACTCCCTCCCTGTCTTCCTTACTCCTTCTCCTCCCCTCCTCTTCATCACTGCCTCCCCTGTCTTCCTCGTCGGCCTCCCCCCCGACCTGCACGGCGCTCTTGCTAGCACTTAGAAGTTATGGTTTGTGGCGGCTGAGCTGACAGCGCTACAGCGGAGGGCGAGATAAGGCTGTGACCTCTCTGGCCGGAGAGGATGAGATGAATACATTTACGCCCTGTGTGATGGGAGGCATGGGAGGGAGTGAGGGGGGGGGTGAGGTGGTGTGTGCCGTCCCTGGACACCTGCCCCCCCCATCTCAACTAAATCTGTAGTATCTGTAACAAGGGCTTCAGACAGGAGGGATGGGGAGGGCGAGAGGGGGAAGGGAGGGGAAGACGGATAGAGGGGAAAAGGAAAGAGTTGGTTCCTTATATACGTGTGTAAATATATAACTATATATATATTTAGAGAGAGAGAGAGAGAGAAAGAGAGAGCGGCTCCTCTTTCTCCCCAAGGCCTGATATCCTGATATTGGATGATGTTTCATAATCAAGGCCTCCTGCCACGAGGCCACGATTCATCACCCTGAATAGACATTCAGTGTGTGTGCGTGTTTGTGGGTGTGTGTGTGTGTGTGTGTGTGTGTGTGTGTGTGTGTGTGTGTGTGAGAGAGAGAGAGAGTGTTTGTACAGTACACTACACGTGTCCGCCTGCAGACATTTTCCAGGCTGCATATATTTTTTAAGAAGCTTTTTTATTTGTAATTTTTAAGGAGTTAATAACATTATTTTTAAATGGTGAGATACCACAGACATAACAACAGATTCAACCGATTTATTATCTTATAATCGTCAGATACACACTGGACGATTTTAGCTAAAGCTTCAGACCAGACACTTCTTCTCCAGTTATTTTATGGTCACAAACTTTTCGGTGCATTACATCCACCTTCTGAACCGGAGTGTGGAGAACTCGCGTGAGTGAACAAGTAATCGGCAAACAATGGTTTGTATTCTAATGATCCATTAGTTATTTATCATTTCACAGGTTAGAATTAATGGAAAGATGAACCTGCTGGTCTGGATAAGTTGCTTTCGTCAGCTGGAACATGGAAACCAGTGAAGACCTGAAAACGCATCTGCAAAGTTTATTCGTGATTCAACGTGAGGATCAGTTTGTTGTAAAAGACCCAAAACACACAAAACCTCCGTCTCCATCCTCCAAGTGTGTCTTTGTACGTGTGTGTGTGTGTGTGTTTTGTGTTTCTCCTTTGGTCATATGTGTGTACACCAAGGGCATCATTTATCCAGCGGCCCAGAGGCAAACACAACTTGCTGCCAGTATTGATGGTTCCTCCTGTGGTACCTGTGTGGATTGGGGTCAGAGGTCACCAGTCGCAGGCAATCAGGAGTAAATGGAGCCTGTGTAACACCAGACAAATGGCTAAGAGCTTTAGAACAAAGCCAAGGCCGCTGTCCTGTGTGTGTGTGTGTGTGTCGTCTTATATATGTGTGTGTGTGTGTGTGTGTGTGTGTGTGTGTATATTACAGCGACAACCCCGACTCCCTTATTTCACTCAACCTCAGCCCCTGTAACAGGATTAATTCCCGTTTATTTCCCAGCGTCTTGACCTCGTTCATGATCCCTTTATCCTGCAGGACTGCCGACCTCACCGGAAAACTCACATCGTTTTTCTCTATTTCACAAAATGAAATGAAGTCTGTGTGAGACGCTCAGCAGCCAAAACACATCTGTGATCCGCTTCCTCCTCTCAGTGAGGTTCAACACCGTCAGCTGCCGATCCACCGTCCTCCATCGTCTGGCTGCCTCTCCCAGTCCAGACTCCCAGCTCCCCCAGCAGCTCGTGGGAGGTGGAAGGCGAGAGCCCATGGGCGTCTGGCAGTGGGACGAGTGGGGGGGGGGCAGGAGGGGAGGAGGACACGTATCAAAGATGAATTAAAGTCACTGATCCGCCCTGTCTTAACTCACTCTTACATCATCATAAAACATCATCCAATTTACCAGCCCTGTCGGAGAGGAGCCACAACACATTTGCATAATGCAGCGTCTTCACTATGTTAATTCCCTCCTCAACCCGAGCTGGTTTTGGTGTTTAGACTTCTGTTCTCTCCCGCTCGGTGCATTGTGTGTGCACGGGTGCATTACACCGTGCCGGCATGTGGATGACTGTGGAGGATTATGGAGGTAAATGAGGCTCTCCAAAGCCCCCCCGAGCGCTCCACCATACCGCGGGGCATCGCAGGAGGAGCAATAGAAACACATTACCGCCGAAATCACATTGCTCTCCCCCGCTGAGGGGTGTGAGTTACCGGGGAAATGGATGGAGCACACGGGGGGAGAGGTGGTGGGGGTTCTGGTGAGAGTGTGTGGGGGGGGGTTGAGGGTGATGGCGGCGGAGGTGAGATTCAGCTTCAGTACCGTTTGCACCGACACGTGTGATTTCTTTTTTTTTGCATTTACTGCCTGTGTGAAATATGGAAGATGATTAAATTCTTCCTCGACTGGATTCAGATGCAAAGCGACTGCACACACACACACACACACACACACACACACACACACACACACACACACACACACACACCAACAGACACACACACCTCGTGCTTTTGTGAGTTCAAGTCTTAGACTGTAGATAAAGATGGACGACATGGACTGTTCCTTAAAAGTGAAGCCAAAGCATCTGCCTCTATCGCCCCCTGGTGCCTGGCTGCAGTATAGCTCATAAACGCTGCCTCCTCCATGTTAGTGGATGAGACGTGGAACCAATTAATAATTCCACATACCCAAAACAATTTTTGTCATTTCAGGTAGTTCTTATCGCACAGATGTCAATTTAAGTGTTTCTGATAAGTTTCTTTAATTCTTAAGTTTGAATTAGTTATTGATTTATATTTGATGTTGTTTGAAGATTAGATTGTTGATCTTTATTCACAGTCTACGATGTTACATGTGAAATGATGTTAAAGAGTGAAATTATGCTTCAGACCTGTAAGAATATTTTATTTCGGTTTGTTTCAACGACGTGCAGGAGACGCTGTGGTTTTCAGCCATGCTAGCAGCAAGCTAGCTCAACCATTGATGCTAGTTTATGCAAAGATGGACGACTCTGCTTCTTCTCGTTGTACCAAAAACTGAAGCTGAAATATTCCACCATCTTGTGTTTTCACATCACTTGCAGCCAGAGACAGTGATTTACTGATCCTGGTCTGGATTATGATCTACACTGCAGCCAGCCCCCAGGGGGTGATCCAGATGGCTGATTGATGAACTTTGCAGAGATTTACATTCTCCCCAAACATCCAATAATAATTCAAATTGTGTTTCAGTCAAAAAGACTCAAATCCTTCAGATGCCATGTTTCTGTGCCACAAATATAATTTCTGTTCACCCTGACTTGTTCATCGTCTTCTGAAGATCTGATGTCACAGCTGGAACTTTGAAGACATTTCTCTGAGTTGGATTGAGATTTTGTTTGTAGAGCCTGACCCCTGGTGGTTCAGTGGGGCTGTGCATCATTTTCCCATGACGCATGGTGGCTAATGTACGTCCTCGTTAAATAATAGCGCCATCTAGTGGATAGAACCTCACTGAAGAGGCGGATGACATTTTTCAAGGAAAAAACCCTTTGTGATATTTCATATTTTTCTAGTTTAAAATGTGTTTTTCTCTGATCTAGGTGTCCTAATATTCTAAATAAATAAACTGTAACTAGAAACATATTTTATTATCGGTCAGTCTGTTGACTAAGTTATCCATTGATTGATTGATCACCCAGTTCTGTGTTGAACGGTGGTTTCCAGGGTGAAGGTCTGATGATGCTGCAGCTGGAGCTCGAGTTTCCTGCTGATTGAAAACATGTCTCATCTTTTTAATATCAGACGCCACATTATATCTGTAAACCAGGCGTCATTACTGAGGAAACGACTGATCCCATTTCCACACGAGCTTCCTCCTCCACTGTGTCTGTTCCAGTGAAACCACTCAGATCTCAGACGTCAATCACAACTCGCTCCAGGTTCCACTGGTGATTTGCTGCCACCTAGAGGATCCGGAGCGGCTCTGCAGGGTCCAGACAGATGACACATTCAGAGGCAGGAGGACGCGAGTGTTTTCATCATGTAGAAGCAGGCGGACAGTCAGACAGAGACAGAGAGACAGGGACAGACAGACAGAACGAGACAGACACACAAACAGACACACACAGACAGACACACAGACACACAGACACAGACCCACAGACAGACACACACAGACAGACTGTCACAAACTGGCTCAACATATGTGACAAGGAGGGGAGACGAGTCAGGATTGAAAGTGCTAAATGAAAAGGTTTTATTATAACTTGAACAATTATATGTACAAAAAGCATGAGGTGTGGAGAGTAGTGGCATCAGTGGTGAATGTAGTGTATGGATGAGTGAGATGTGTGTGCTCCTGTTGAGTGTACAAGGAAGACGCCAAAAAGAACCAAGAACCAAGAACCTGTAGCGGCGTGGAGCCTAGGAGAGAGAGAGAGACAATGAGACCAGGCTGGCTTATATCACCTTGGGTAGAGGCCTAGCCAGGTGTGAGCACCTTGCCCTAACGACCCTCCCTTTCTGCCAACTCCTGCAGGAAGTAATCAGCTGCATGATGCTAGCAGTAAAGGGAGGGGTCGTCACACCCCCCTCCATAAGAACGAGGTTCCACCTCGTGTTATACATCAAATAAGTGTCAATATGTTCCAATCTGTCATGGTTCATACGTTACCAATAACTGACAGTCAGTACTGCACTCCCCCCAGGCTGCATCCTCCAGCACATCCCTCCATCCTCACCAACCCAGCAGCCTTGGTACCAAAGGAGCATTTTAAGGGAATGAAGAGCCGAGAGATGAGCAGAGGAGAACATGGAAATGAGAGACAGCATGAATAAATAGACTAAGGGTCCACAGGTGCCCGAGACAGGGCATCTGCCATTACATTGTCAGTCCCCTTAATGTGTCGGATGTCTAGGTTATATGGCTGCAGGAACAGCGCCCACCTCATTAGCCTCTGATTAGGATTTTGCAGTGACTTCAAGAAGGTGAGGGGGTTATGGTCAGTGAAGACAGTCAGCGGAGATAACCCTGAGCCGACAGACATCAAAATGCTGCAGAGCCCAAACAAGTGCCAAAGCCTCCTTCTCAATCACTGAATAGTTGTATTGATGCTTGTTAAATTTTCTTGAGAAGAAGCTCACAGGACACTCTACACCCTCCGCATTCTCCTTTAACTTTATATCTGAAATGTCAACTTCATAGTGCTCTGCTATCCTAAGAAGTTGATCTTTAGTGCACTGGTCCAGCAAAGCCTGTGAAGGATCCTGGATGAAACTCTCCACAAGGGAAGCCATCCTCAAAAACAATCAGCCTAACAAGTTACAAACCTTGACTGAGACACGCAGAAAACCCAAACCTGAGGTAACAGGTGAACAGGAGCCTCCCCCCTTTACTGATATTAACTACAACCATTAAAACTAGCTAACTAACTTATCCTAGTCTTCGTGCAGTTAATGGTGGGGGGTACTTATGCACGCGAAACCAGTGGTGAGAAGAAGGCCACCAGAGGACTGGCAACCCTCTCCCAACCCTAGAGGTGCTCCCGAGCTAATAGCTCTACCCACCTTCGCCGCCACCTAAAGTGATCACCACGAGTCCCCTAGAGGAACCCGCTACCAAACCTAACAGGGGGTAGAAACTCCTGCTCCAACAGATACCAACATACCCCAGATAGGGCTAAACGCAAAGCCCCAGTCAAATCCAATCACCTTCACCACAAACAGAAATGGACCAAATACCTCTCCTTAATTTCCTACAAGAAATAACCAGCACTGACAACAACCTGACATTTCCCCTCCCAGAACAGTTGATGACTAACCAACGCACAGTCAGCTATGTCCAACAACAAGTAGTGTACACTCCAACAAAGCAAACCAAAAACCATTGTCTGCAAGAGGAGGAAGCACACACCAACCTAAACCGGGCCAATTTACCAGTACAGACCAAATTTAAGCTATTTTAATCCTAATACTGTATCCCGGACGAGCCCCCACTTGTCACAAACTGGCTCAACATATGTGACAAGGAGGGGAGACGAGTCAGGATTGAAAGTGCTAAATGAAAAGGTTTTATTATAACTTGAACAATTATATGTACAAAAAGCATGAGGTGTGGAGAGTAGTGGCATCAGTGGTGAATGTAGTGTATGGATGAGTGAGATGTGTGTGCTCCTGTTGAGTGTACAAGGAAGACGCCAAAAAGAACCAAGAACCAAGAACCTGTAGCGGCGTGGAGCCTAGGAGAGAGAGAGAGACAATGAGACCAGGCTGGCTTATATCACCTTGGGTAGAGGCCTAGCCAGGTGTGAGCACCTTGCCCTAACGACCCTCCCTTTCTGCCAACTCCTGCAGGAAGTAATCAGCTGCATGATGCTAGCAGTAAAGGGAGGGGTCGTCACACAGACACACAGACACACACCCATAACAGACAGGGACAGACTCAAACTTCACGTGGCTCTCAGATGTCTGCAGCCTGACGCGTCCCGCTGTTTCGTCCAGACTTCAGAATCAAGAGGTGAGATTTGTGTCCTCCAGATTCGTGTCCCTGACGCAGATCGGACGGGTCTGGTCCTCTCTCCTCTTTCCTCTTCCTCTCTCCTCTTCCTCTTCCTCTCTCCTCTTCCTCGGCATCAGTTTTCACTGCGTCGCACCCTCGGTCAAGGTCTTTTGTCGAACTTTGCTCGTTTGACATTCCGACTCGGACTCGTCATGCATCCGGTGTCGCAGACTGAACAGGGTCCAGCTGCTCGGAACCAGAACCCAACAGAATCCAGGTTTCAGCACCAAGGACAGAGCTGCTGCGCAGTTTGGAACCAGGAGGAAGCGACGTCACTTCACTGCGAATGATCCAGATGTGATGAGACCTGTGTCTGTCCTCCAGCTGTTGTTGGTCCTCTGTTGTCCTCACAGTCATGTTCACTGTGTTAACCTGTTCCCAGCTGTGTCGTCGATGAACTCAATCAGATAATAACAATCACATTCCTTGTTAAAAGGGAGTGTGAGCTGTTAAAGTTGTGTGTCTGAAGTCTTGGCAGTTTGTTTCTCTCACAGCTTCATGCACTTGATGTGTTTTACAGTGAGAATATGGGAAAACAGGAGCAGAAAGCTTCTCCTCCTCTCTCGTAGTGAACAGTTATAGTGTGAGAAATCCTGCAGGGTCAAAGAATGAAGTTCAGATGAAGCAGAGCAGCTGTTAGTCTGGACACCGGATGCATCGGGCAGATAAGCCGAACAGGGAGTTAACAGATTCAGGCCACCTACCTTCAGTCTCCATGTGGAGTGTCTGTTCAGATTTATCTAAACCTCGACTTGTCTCTCCAAACCCTAGCTGTGTCTTCTCTATTTGTCTCATCTCAGCCATCTCACAGCAATATTTCTTATTATCTATTCCAGCCAATCTTGTACATCTTTTCATTGATGTTCTGCAGGATTCAGTCACTTCAGAAGGTTTCAGAGCAGGAGAATATCTCACAACCGAAACGATCACTCAAATGAATCTTGTGAGAGCGAGAAGATGTTTCTTGAAGTGTCAGAGCACTAAATATAAACCTGTCGTTTTCCAAAAAGATCCAGTTCACTAAATGAAACCTTTGATTCCAGTAAAGCAGGAAACTACAGAGTCAGGTTCTCTCTGATCTGCTGCGTCTCCTAATGTATCGTCTGCAAACAAGAGCTAAAGTTGAACTATTTCAGGCTTTATTTAGCTGTGTTGACTCATTTTCTTATTGACTAGGTGTTTTTCTGTATGATTATTAATCATATAAAAGTGTTTCATCTGACAGCTGTGCTTGTGTTTCACAGGAGCAGAACATGGCAGCAGCTGACGCCCTCTGCTTCACGTTGTGGATCTCCACAGTCGTCAGCGCCGGGCTCGGCTGCCCTGAGCTCTGCAGCTGCTTCAATAGAAATGCTGAATGCTCCTACAAAGACTTCACAGAGGTCCCCAGTGGTTTTCCTTCCAACGTGATCAGATTGAGTCTCACCGCCAACAAGATCAGCCTGATTCCGCGGGGGAGCTTCGACAATGTGATCCAGGTGACGTCCCTGTGGTTGGCCCACAACGGGATCGTCTCCATCGAACAGGGGACCCTCGCTCCTCTGGTTCATCTGCGTAACTTTGACATCAGCCACAATAAAATCGTGGATTTTCCCTGGGAGGATCTGCAGAACCTCACGGGCCTGCACCTGCTGAGGATGGACCACAACGAGATGACCCACCTGCCGGGGAACGCCCTCTCCAACCTGAAAGACCTGAGGTCCCTGCGACTGGACAACAACAGGTTCACAACCATCGCCGAGGGGACGTTTGATGGTTTGGCGTTTTTGTCCCATTTGCAGATTAACAACAACTTGTTTGCGTGCACCTGTTCCCTCGACTGGCTCCGAGCCTGGATTTCAACGACCAGCATCTCGGTCCTGGAGCAGAACTCGATTGTTTGTGAAAGTCCAGAGAAACTCAAAGGAGAAGTGATCGGAAAGTTCCCAGAGTCAAAGTGCAAAAGCCCAAAAGTCACAATACGAACAAATATCCATGACTCGACTGTCTTAGAGGGGAGAACACTGGTCCTGACTTGTGAATTCAAAGGAAACCCGAAGCCCCTGGTGCTCTGGAACATCCGCAGCAGGAGCCTGAAGCAGGAAGTGGCTCTGTCGTTCACCGAGGACGACTCGGCAGAATCCAACGAGGACTTTGCTCTGTCCCATCATCGCCTCAGAGTCTTTAACAACGGGACTCTGATCATTCCAAGCCTGAGGAGAGAAGACGCCGGTAACTACAGCTGCTCGGCCACAAACGAGGTGGGCAGAGCCGACGACTCGGTGGCGGTGACGGTGACGGCTTCACCACAGCGAACGCCCTTAGGACAGTGGACCACGACGCCCACTCACATCCAAACACGCCCAACAACAGAGAAAACACCCGACTCTGACTCGGTGCGTCTGCCGGATGTGAAGACACAAGACGTCCTGAGCGTTGACCCGACCGTCTCGTCCACTGAAGAGATGAATTCTCCGTCTCACGATGAGGACACTCCGTCACGTGCCGGTCGATGTGGCCTGACGGTGAACACCAGGTACATCTCTAACCACGTGGTGAACGGCAGCCTGGAGGACATCAAACACTACACCTTTGATTTTGGCGTCATTGCCTTGGGGGTGTCAGAGACGGAGGCCACAGTGCGACTCAGCCCGCTTCTCATACCCCGAGAGAAGAGCATCAACCAGGCTGCTCCCACGTCCGGGAGCCCCCCCACCGACAGCAGAGAAGGTCACGACCTTTCAGACGTCTCCGTCCACACCAACGGATTGTACCTGTGTGTCTCCGCCGATCGCCAACACTCGGCCGTGCAGTGGTCGAGAATCAGAGAAGGCGTCGGCACGTACCTGTTCAGCGGTTTACGCCCCGGCACCAACTACTCCCTGTGTCTGACCTACAGGGGGGAGGAGTGCGAGGTGCAGGTGCTGTTCACCACCAGGAGGCGTGTCCCCAACCTGCTCATCATCGTCTCCGTCAGCATCTGCCTCCTCACCGTGTCCACCGTGCCACTGCTCGGCGCCACCTGCTTCCACCTGGTGTACAAGTACCGCGGCAAGACGTACAAGCTGATCCTGAAGGCCAAGGACCAGTGCCACATGGAGAGGAACCTCGCCGCCAACTTCAACATCCGAGCGCCGCACACCGACTCCCGGAGGAAGATCAACGGCAGCCAGCTGGACGAGGAGGAGGGGGAGAGCGGGGGCGAAGGGGGGGGCGACCTGGCGGACAGCGTGGTGACCGAGTCGCTCACTTTGTCTCAGTGCCGGGGAAACGTGGACGACTGCGAGGTCGGATCTGAGTTCAGTGATAAGTTACCTCTGGGAGCTGAAGCTGTGAATATCACCAGCAACTACAAATATCCCAATCAGTAAATGATGAGTGTTTCTAATAGTTTGTTATTCAGTTACAAGGTGAGACAGGTTTAAATCTGTGGTCAAGGTTCTGTTAAGCTTTTGCATTAGCAACAAATAATTACTGGAGACTCAAAACATATGTATTAGTTTTAAACTACATGCGAAGCTGAAGCATAGACGTCACTGAAAACCGACTCGTGCTCATCTTGTTTATTTTATCTCATTCATGTAAAAAACTTTAAAAAACCTCCATAAACAACAACTAGAAAAGCAAAAATACAACGAGCTTGTGTTCGGCTAAGAGCAAAGATTTAATTATGATCGTGACTTTCTTCTAATCGTGAGTAAAAATAGTTTCAAAGACTTTGAGAAATACATGTTTGTTCTTTCTTCAGTCAAATGAAAAACGTTCCGTCTGGTAAATATGAAGCTTCACGCAGCCGCCTGCGTCACATATCAAATATATTAGGAATATACTGTAGACTAGATGTGAGCAGGAGTAACTGTAACTTAAATGTACTAATTATCTGCTTCAAGCTGTGGATCTATTCTGTGGCTTTACTGTAGCGGTGCAGCATCTTGAGAATACAATTTAATGTTGATGAAAACTGTTACAGAGAGAGATGAGTCTCGTGTGCAGAGCTCAGTGTTGAACTGGGAACGTTTCCTATGGAGAGAGCTGTTTTCATGTAGGATCCAAACTGAGTGTTTGTTAAACCAGTTAAATTCACCAGTAAAAGCACCAGTGAGTGTGTATTTAAAGCTACTGTGCTTGTACTCAGGTCACGTGACCA
This sequence comes from Pleuronectes platessa, assembly GCF_947347685.1. Taxonomy (NCBI): domain Eukaryota; kingdom Metazoa; phylum Chordata; class Actinopteri; order Pleuronectiformes; family Pleuronectidae; genus Pleuronectes; species Pleuronectes platessa. The sequence continues at coordinate 30,474,879 of NC_070626.1, forward strand.
TCCTGTTGAGATAAACCTGCTTTTAACTGTGTAGACATCAAACACGCCCTCTAGTGGAATACTCCGGTAACACGTATATTCGTAGTAAAGAAACAAGTATACAAACTATTACACATTTTCTATGCGAACATGTACTATACCTCCGTCCCCAGAGAACCTGCATGCTGCCGGTTGTTGTGAGTCGCAGTTTGTCATGTCTCGTGAACAAATTGTCAAACATAAGTTCTGCCGTTGTGTCTTTTTTCAGTTTGAATAAATGAAATATTGTGTTTTTAACAAATTGTTTAAATATTCTCATGAGCTTTGACCCTCTGATCCTTTGTGCCTCAATAAAGTTTGAACAAAAACATTAAACGATTCATTCATCTGTCTCGAAAGGTTCAGGACCAGCATTTTAATGTTTGGTTGGTTAGTTAGTTAGTTAGTTAGTTACATTATGGAAATCCCAGATGAGATTATAAAACATCAATATATCATTTTTTTTACTATTAAAACAAGACACAATCCAGGAACAGATATTTGATACAAACATTTTTCATAGAATTTATGTTAAAGTGGTTGACATCTGCGTGGTTGACAAGTGGTTGAAATCTGCTTTGTTGTATATTCAAAATACATATTTCCTCAAAACAATTTCAACAACATATTTTGTTTGAGCCTTTTTATTCTTCTTCAGCAGTCACATATCACGCGTGTTGAAAACCATCATGTTTGCAGCCACAGTTCATATATTGGAGTGAATATGAGTATCGTCAGCTGATCCCGACTCCACTGATCAACCAGGGGATAAAAATAGACCAAAGTCCGACCTCTCATCGACCCCCCCCCCCCCCCCCTCCAGCTGGGAGGCCGACATCGATCCGGCTGCAGATGTGAAGCTGAAGTCACTGAGAGCCGTTTAGACCGTTACACAAGTGGACCAACGTTTTCTGCTGGAGCTGATTGGATCACTTAGAAGAGTTACATATTCATGTGCGTTTTTTAAGTTACCTAAGATACCTCAAGCAAATCGTACAACTGCTGAACTGGATAAACACCAACATCAGTGTGATCAGAGCAACCGGAAATAACAAGAATGTGGTCTGGTTCTCCTCCACTAACATGGAAGAGGCTGGGTTTATGACCTGTACTGCAACCAGCCACCAGGGGGCGATCAGGACGCTTTGGCTTCACTTCACTGAAGCCTTCATGTCGTCCAGCTTTATATTTTCAGTCTATGGTTCAGACTCAAAAACAAAACAACAGGTTTGCAAACAAAAATCAGCTCGATCACCGAGTGCTTGACGTAACTGAAGGTTTCACCATAATAACATCTCAGATGGATCTTTCTCAAACCTACACGATATTAGAAATTAATTTGGTTTATTTATATTTCCGGTGAATATACAGTAGGAGCAGCCCCCCCCATATGGGTCGAGGAACTTTCAACACTCAAAACTCAAATTTTAGATAACATATCAAACCACACGTACACCACAGATACTGTTCACAACTGAGACGTGCACAGTTAAAATAAGAAATAAAAAAAAAACATCATAACAAGCTGACGTTGTGAGTTCCCCCCCGACCTGTTCCTCCAGACCAGGAGTCACACTAAGTTGACTGTTTTCTTCCCAGCACATCATTTTCATTTGGAGTCTCCACCGGTTTGATCTGGACCCGTCGGGGTCGCGGGGGTCTGGACCGGCTCGGCAGCCGTCTGGCAGGCCTCCTCCCCCCCGCTGCCTCTCTGGGGCGTCCCGTTCTTCACGCCCTCCGAGGGCTGCAGCGTCTGGAAGTGCTTCCTGGAGCCCAGCAGAGACGGGTTGTTGACCAGCGTGAACATCAGCTGCCAGCGAGCTCGAATCCTACGGCTGCTGGTCGCCTTGCTCGGGGGGGTCACCTGGATCCCTGGAAGGATGGAGGAAGAAGAGGAGGAGGAGGAGGAGGAGGAGGAGGAGGAGGAGGAGGAGGCTGTCAGGGCAGAAAGATACACTGATCTATCTATCTATCCATCCATCCATCCATCCATCCATCCATCCATCCATCTATCTATCCATCCATCCATCCATCTATCTATCTATCTATCCATCCATCCATCCATCCATTTATCTATCTATCTATCTATCTATCTATCCATCTATCTATCCATCTATCTATCCATCCATCTATCTATCTATCCAGCTATCTATCTATCTAACCCCAGTGTGGCCTTCAGAATGCATAACGTCATTGATTGTCCTCACAGCTATAGAGACAGTGTGTTTGTGTCTGTGTGTGTGTGTGTGTGTGTGTGTGTGGTTCAGGGCCTCCTCTACCTTCTTCTGCGTCTCGTATCTTCTGTCCAGCTCGCCCCCCCTCCACCATCATGTCCTGCAGCAGCCCACAGAAAGCCTTCATCACCGGGTGGGACTGGCTGACCTCCACCCTCAGGAACTGGGTGTAGTATCTGTAGGCTGGATGGGGTCAAAGGTCAAAGGTCATGCGCTGGAATCAGACTGAAATCCACACAACTTGATATTTGTCTCCTGATGTGTGATGGTGGTTTGAGAGCAGCTCTGAGGTTCGGACCCGGGTCGTAGGACTCAGACGTGCGGTGCAGCAGACTGATGTCCACACGGCCAAGATGGAGGATGTTGAACAACGCGGTGATCACCATCCTCCAGATGGCCACGATGAGACCCAGCACGGTGTTGACCAGGAAGAGCAGGTAGGTCAGGAGGAACAGGCTGTCTCTGCAGACCAGGGAATTAAAACAGCAGCTTGACACATCGGGTCAAACTCAGTGGAACTCAGCTGATAGAAGAAGTTCTGAGATGTTTTTAAAGTTTTTCTGACAAAGTATAAATTATATTTGTGCTAATTGGGGCAGATCATCCTTTTATTTTAATTTTTTTACATGTTTCTTGTGAATTCTCCATATCTATTGAATAAATATTTCTTCAACTTCATAGGATGATCAAAATGTGACGTGATCAAAAACTAAAAATATACACAGTGACTTTAAATAAACTGGAATCCAATAAAAAAATACCTCCTGTTATTCTTTTCATTAAAAATATGTATTTTGACTAATCAGCAATTGAAACATTGTGATCTTATTTCTCTAATATTCTATTTAAATTGCTGTTTTTTCCTATTATGTCCATGAAGCATCAGATCTGACAGACTATTCATTTATGATGGTTAATATAAATAAATTAGCTTTTTTCAATTAATCATCATAATCACAACAGTTAAATAAAAACCTGTCACAAGTTGAACGTGATGTTTAATCTTGTGAACTCAATCATTTTCTGAGCAGCAGCTGAATCACAGGAAATCAATCCACTGATCAATAATCACCTAATTATCTCATGAGTGAGTGACATGATGCTCGTACCTGTTTTTCAAGTCTGTTGTTCCCGCTTCTTTTTTAATAAAAGCAAACTTAGCGGTCACGTGTTGGAGGAGAGTGACCAGAGTGAGCGTGAGCCAGGCCGGCCTGAGGCGTCACGAGCAGCCGGGACGCAAGATGAGGAAAAAGAAGAAGAGGAGAGTAAAGAGGTCGTCTCTGCTTTAGTGAGTTTAACACAGACTTTAAAAATAAAAGAGGCGTCGCTGACTCACCAAGATTTTCCTGCGATTTCGAACACGAAGAGGTTCCGACCGTGGAAAACAGGGATGATGATCAGAAACACCAGGAACAGGAAGCAGATGAAGAACACGACAGTCTGCACGGCCATTCCTGTCGGAGCCACATGGACGACAGGGTTTTCAAAACTCATCTCTTCTTCTGAAACACTCTAATGAGACAATCTGCAGGATGATGGCTGCCTTGTTTCTAGTCTTCTCTCCACAAGGTAATCAAAGGATGAAGGTGGAGTTCATTAAAGTTACTGTGGGAGATGGTTTTCAGTCTCACCGAGGCTGACGAGCGCAGCCTGGTATCCTGTCAGACCCATCCAGCACAGCACCCCGGCTTTGGATGGACAGAGGCTCTTCTGGCTGTTAGAGATGCTGTAGATGTCTCCTTTATACAGGCCCCTCAGGTTGGACCTACAGAAGAAGAAGAAGAAGAAGAAGAAGAAGAAGAAGAAGAAGAAGAAGAAGAAGAAGAAGAAGAAGAAGAAGAAGAAGAAGAAGAAGAAGAAGAAGAAGAAGAAGAAGAAGAAGAAGAAGAAGAAGAACAAAAAGCCTTGAACCAGACACGAGACATCCAACTTGGGTCTTTTCACAAATGTAATGAATGTAATTTTTCTTCACGACATTGACGCTCATAATTAATAATGTAAATGGACTAAATAGGTTAATAATACATTTATTATTGTAATACAGCTGGTCCTTTGTGTTTCAATATGTAAATCTGTTCTATTGAACTAATTGGGAGGTTGAATTGATTTGTTTTTGTAAAATGTTTTTTTGGATCACACTGAAATGATCTGAAACTAAACTCAAACTCAAACAGAACTAGAATATGCACTGGATCACAGAACTGGTTTCTTTGTATTGACTATTTTCAAAGGTTTTTTACACAGGAAACTTTCATTTTCTCTTTTTGTGACTCAGAGGATCAGAAAATCCTGTCATTGGCCACAAAGTAGGTACTTTTTCCATATTTGTAGGAATAAAATAATAATCAAATCAGGAAATTAAAGCTTTGTGAATAAACCCCGGATTAAAAACCTCCAGAAGGGAGATTGAAATATGTGTGGAAAACATACACTTGCACAAAAATGCATATTTTGGATGTTGTCTTTCTATTCATCTGAACTAAATGTAATGGAACGAAAATTGACCCCTGCATTAAAAATGAAAATTCTTCCTTTGACATATTCAATAATTGAGGGGAAATATGGGAGAAATATGTAGAAATATTTATGTTTTAATTAAACTTACTTTCATGTGAACATTTACATTAAAAAAGAGACTATATGTCACGTACCTGTGGAGAACCAGAGACCTCATGAGCATCACCAGACTGACCACACACGACAGAGTCATGGCACACAGGTAACACACTGGAAATAAAACAAGTTATCACGACTCTTCTCAAAAAAAAAGCCTCAAAGATCGGTTCAAACTCCCAGAAGGTGACGTCACCTTCCAGCAGCCACGTGTAGAAGGTCACGATCCTGACGACCTCCATCCGGTCGTCGGAGAGGACGATCCCGAAGCCCAGCAGCAGGAAGGCGATGTTCTCATCAATACCAGCACGCACGATGTGGAGCGTGGGGACGACCAGTAGGACCAGCAACAGCGCCGCCTGGAGGAGAGTGATGGAGCCAGTGTGACGTGATTACAAAGATAAACGTCTGAGAGTTCAACACGTGTCACATGATGAGCGTCAGAGGACTCACGTGATAAATCGCCACCAGGGTCACGAACACCGACACGGCCAATTTCAGTGGAAAACGAAACACTGGAAGAAAAAATGTCATAATCACTGGAAAACTCTGTCACTTCCTTCACAGACGATATTCATATTTATAACTCACCTTTTTCTGGTGTATAAATATAACCTTTGAGAATCTCCTGTATTCTCTGGACAAGTGTTGGTTTGTCTGCAGATGAGGAGCTGCAGGGAAACAGTGAACGCATCGGGTTACACAAATATATCATAGTTTAACTTTCAAATTTAAATAAAGTGAAGTTTGTTGATGGACAGAGTTTAATGACACGTCTTATGAAAACGTTTAAATTCCCAATTCCCCTCTGACATTGTCACTTCGCGGCGACAACTTTACTTAGCCTGCTGTCTGTTTAGGCTTCGGCTGGATTCTATAGGCAGACAGTCACGTAAATATTAGTGTACATGTTGTCGTTGCCTCCGTTTGAAGGCAACAATCTGCTATATAAATATATATATAAATGACTGCTGGGAAATGATGACGACAAATCCTCTTGAGCACCCCCTGCTGGCCGGCTGCAGGATATGTCATAAAACCCTGCCTCCTCCATGTTAGCAGATGTGACATGGGCCAAACTAAACTTGGCTTTAATGACGTCAGAATCACAAGATGGCATCATCGGCATATTGGGATGTTTAGGCCTCATTTTCTTTATTTACAGTCTACGACAGTTGATGGGAGAATTCAACCGTTGTTTGCTAAAGTAGATTCACTTGTTATTTCCCTGTTATGAGTTTCAAATGTGTTAGTTGTAGTCAATTCATTTTCATTTTCATTTTACATTGATTTACAGGTTATAAGGCTCAGTGAATTCCTATCACACTATTCATATATAACTAACTATATATCACAATAGGACATATAATATTGATTCACACCTGACAGACAAGGACTTTTTCCTCAGAAGCTGTTTCACATAGTTGGTGTAGTAGCTGCTGTCGAGGTCCTGACAAAACAAAACAAGACGTATTTTTGTTAATATATATATTTATGATACTAAAGCATTAACAACCTTTAATTAATGTTGATTTAGAAGATGATATGGAGAGAAACCCGTAATTCTCTTCGGCTCAGCTACAGCGTTTGAATAAAACACAAGAAAAAGCTAAAGATTAAAACAGAAAGATGTTAACGAGCTGGTTTTTCCTGTTTGTTTAATCTCACCACACGTTTCTTTTCAAAACCACTGACCAACCTTTGTGGGGATTAAACCGGCTGCACAGCTGAAAGTATGAAAATATCACCTCCTCTGTCATAATCTGCCCACGTACGCCGAGTTAAAGCCTCTCTGCTCAACAAGCTGCTTACAGTAATCACAGTTCTGCTTCACATAGTTGGAATTCATGTTTCTTAGAGACGGACCTTTTCACATCTGTGTTTCAACAATGTTCACGTCCTTCACTCTCACCTCGTCCGTCTTTGGTCCTTTGACGAACAGCAGCAGGAACTGGACGCACATGAAGGCGAGGCAGGCCAGCTGGGGGAGGCTGGCGAGCAGAGAGTAGTACTTATAGATCTGAGGGGAGAGAGAAAAAAGCTCTTTTAAAAAGTGTTGTGCTTTTTATTTTGTCAGAGGTTTTGAAGTGAATGAAGTAAAGTTGCCTCTGGAGTCGTGGGACAGTCGAACTTCTGCCACACCAGGACCCCGAAGTGGGTGAAGGAGAGAAGAGCCCCGAACACGTAGCCGGTCCGACGCTGCAGCGTGCCGCAGACCAGCAGAGGGTAATACAGGACCGGGTAGTAGAAGATGGAGAGGATCTTCATGTACTCTGGGGAGAGACAGGGTCACGGGGGGGGGAGTTTCAGTCTATTGCACAGAAACAACACTCTGAGTCGTTACACAGAAAGAATGGGAGCCCAAGGAGATTTAAATAACTTTTGAAGTGGATTCAATTAAGGATCCAGGAATTGTTTTTCACCTTTTTTAATTGCCTTTGTGGAGGCTATGGTTTTTCTTTTTCCTTTTAGCTAACAAATTGAATTATGTTGTTTTGCATCCATCGATATTCTCCCTTTTTATTAAATCACTTAGTTTCATCCCTCAGGCTTCTCTACATTCATGAGCTTTGAGTTAACTCCCACTTTTCGTCTTCTTCCTATTACCTCTGTTTTGATTAAGTTTAGTTCCAGTTGTATTTCTGTTGATATAATAATTTTAAAGATCTTTAAGGCCAAATAACATTTTACACAATTGAGCTCATTGTTATTAGCTATAAAAGTCGGTGAATGTGTTTTCAGAAGCACAGATGTGATCCTGAAGGTAATTCTGGTCCTGTCATTCCACTGAGGACAACCCGAACACACACATGTCCACCTTTAATGTCCTCTGGAGTGTCTTTGCAGAACGGCAGCGGGTCCGGAGCGATCACCAGCACGGCCAGTTTACTGAACACCAGTCCGAACACGGCCATGACCAGTCCTTTCTCCTGGGTCTGGTCCAGGAAGTTGTTTGGACTGTGAGATCAAACATTTAGATACATTTTTATTTTACATTTTAAATCATATTCAAGAGAAGAGGAAAGTCCGATCGGTCCGACTCACCTGAAGATGCTGGAGGATCCTCTGGTGAATCCTTGGCAGATTTTGTTTTTCCTGGAAAGAACCGCCAGGATCAGCATGACCACCAGCTGCAGGGGGGACACAGTGTTGGGTTTGGACCTTCAGATAAAACCTTCATCACAGTCTTCCTCTCAGCAAAGAGCCATCATGTTAAAAGACATTTGATCTCATCCTAACATGGACACATTTTAACACTCAAACCTTTTTAAGTTTACTTTTATGTCCCAACAATTCATATGTATAAGATCTGACATGGTGTGAACAATTAAGTAAAGATAAGATAAGATAAGATAATCCTTTATTAGTGCCACAATGCGGAAATATGCAATATTACAGCAGCAAGAGTCATAAAACAGGCATCAGTGAGATATATTAAGCAACATGCAATACTTCAGTGTAAGAAATAGAATAGAGTAAATACATAAAAGCAAGAAAACTCTGTGCAGTGAATGGATTACAATTAGATGAAGGATAAACTGAATTCCTTTCTTATCTTCTCCACTGCAGCTCATGTAAAGAATCTCATTCTGCAGGGAACGTTCCTCCTCTTGTTATTTCTGATCAGCTGCAGTGAGCCGGCTGTCACAGTTCATTATCTGCCCTCAACATGGAAACCGAACCACGTCCTCTCAGCCTCAGAGTTAACGTAGAGAACTCAGTTGTAAAGCGGAGAAGACAAAACGACAGTAAACATCGTTAAGTCTGTCGTCTGTTCGAGGTCAACGCAGCAGATGAGAAGTTCGTGGAAAAGTCAGGAAGGATTTAAGAGACGAGGAAAAAACTTCAGAGAGAATCGCTCTGTCCAGTTAATTGGATTTACACAGTATAGAGATTTATCAACAAATCCGCTCTATCACAAAGGTTTGTCTGGTTCTAACACAAAGTGGAGCTTTATGTTTCACTAAATTAAAGGTTCAGGGTTTTGGATCTAGTGACATCTAGGGGTGAAGTTGCATATTGCACCTGACTGGATCAATGAGCCAGTGTTGTGTTCGTCCTTTGTGGAGTCATGTGTTTATAAACTGCTCGTTCTAACACAACGAAGCCATCCTTGTTTTCAGGTTTGTGTCGATTAATCCCAGTCGTGAACTTTTACAACAAACTTTTAGAGACTATTTTCTAAATATGTAAAACTCATGATGTAGATTATCAACGCTGTGGTTCAGGATTGTTTAGGGTTCAGTTAAAAAAAGGTTTAAAACGTTTCCGAGATGATGTATGAAAAGTTAAATGAAACTTTTCTCAGGGTTAGTTTGTTCAGTTCATGAATTTAGGTAAAGTGTGATATTGACTCATGGACAGCGTCACATGACCTCCTCCCATTAATAAGCCGTACGTCCACGTGGGACCTTTTGTGGCTTTTACACAAACAACTTTTATTTTATCTTATTTTTTTACTTTACATTAGATTTTTATAATTCTAATAGAAACATACTTACAGACATCGACAACATGCAGACGTGGAAGAGCGTTTCGTCGGCTGTGGGGTCACATGGTAAAATAACTCTGTGGCAAAAACAGAAATGACATTGAAACAAACCAACTCTGACATATATGTAAAAAATGTATATATAAGAAACTAACATAACGAGTATGTGAGTGAAAGATAAATGAAAAAAGATAAATGTGGCTTTAAAATCCAACATTTCCTCTGTAAGCATTTACTTATACTTGTGTTTTGAGTTGAATGCTAAATGTCGTCGCAGTTAAAAACATCAAGAGGGTTATTTAAAGTTATGAGTTCATTATTATAATTGTTTTTTATGGATGAAATCAACATTGCTCCTTGTAAAGGTTCAATAAATAATCACATGACATTTATAGATGAAACTGTAAACTCTAAGTTGAATCACATCTTTCTTGTTGAAACTATTAGATCAATAACAACTTGACTCTATCTCCAGTCGGGTCTGATACTCACTCTATGGGCGGCTTGGTCGGCTCCGCGTTGTTCGAGTACCAGTCTGAATAGTCGTAGTAGGAATATTCAAAAGGCTCCGGCTCCACTTTGCTGTGGTTCATGGCGGCTGCGTCCTGGAGTCCAGCCGGTGAAGCAGGACGGAGACAGACGGAGACAGACAGAAGCAGAGAGATCGTCCTCGGGCTCAGGTCACCTCAGGGAGCCGCTGCAAAGGGTCGGGGGGGCAGTTTGGACCAAACGCCTCGTCACATTCCAGCTGGACTAAGAAACGACCAAACACAGCAGATTACCTTCAGCTCAGAGAGGAGGGGGGGGGGGGGCAGCATTACAGAGGAGAAGTGGAGGAGGATCAACTTTCTAAAGAATCATTAGTTCTAGATACGATTCTCATTTCATTGATTGCAGTCAAAGTTTAAATGTTTGGATTCTCGTCCATCGTGCAAGAACAAAACCCAGAGACACAAAGATTTGTCTCCAGAGACAAGAAGAGGACATCGTCCCGTGTTCGGCCGTTTGGAAATGTGTCGTATCGCAGCAGCAAACGGGAAAGTAAGATAGAAGCATGTAGTAAAGTAGTAAGTAAGTAAACAATCAATACAAAAAACACAAAGACCAACAGGAGACAGCAGTAATATCTGTTGCGTTCACATGAGGAGACAGGAAACACAGAATCCTCAGAGGAACCGTCCTGTTCTCCAAACTGCACGAGGACCGAGGAACCAATCAGATAACACTCAGTGGACAGGTTCTAATAGAGAAGAAGTTCAAAGACAAACAGGATATTAACCAGCGGATGGATTTATTATATATTATAAGTTTTCTGCAGATAATTAAGATACATTTATTCGTCCCAAACACATGCACAGACATGCACAGGCACACTCATGCAGGTAGGGAAATTTAACCTCTGCTTTTGACCCATCTGGTGCAGAACACACAGAGCAGTGAGCGACCATGTACGGCGCCCGGGGAGCAGATGTTGGGGGAGTAAGGTGCCTTGCTCAGGGGCACTAGACAGGGTAGGGAGAATCCTCTTGGATTTTTGGACAGATCAATCCAGGTTCGTCTTTTGGTTGTTTCTCCGTGGAGTCGAACCAGAGACCTTTTCCGCCCATAGTCCAAGTTTCTGCCACTAGACCACCGCCTCTCCCCAAAAGATTGACCCCGACGTGATTTGAACATGCAACCTTCTGATCTGGAGTCAGACGTGCTACCGTTGGGCCACAAGGTCTGTCGCACCTGTGACCTTGTGACCTGTTGTTTTAGACGTTTTAACTGAATCTTCTACATCATTAACTGTATTTATCTTTTCTTCGAATTCTATTTCCAACAGTTAAATTTTTCATATTTCATAACTGTGTTGTCGTCCTTGGATTGAAACTCATGTAATATATCAGACTTGATTTGACTAATTAATCCTAAAAAAAAAAAAAAAATCAGACAGACATGATATTTTCCACCTTTTTATGGGATTGTTTTGATATTTGATCAATTCTCCACAGTGGTTAAATGTTTTATTCATGAATCTATTTAACAAAGGACTTTTTATTTGTATTTATCACTTGAAATCAATTGAATTATCTTCTTTAGATCATCGATAACTTCTGCTGTATTTCTCCACGTGTTTCTTTTTGTGATCATAAGGTTGTTGGTGATCTTTCCTCATTTTAACAGTAAAGTGTGTGTTGTGTGTTCATGTTGAGATCACAGCTCTGTGTGGTTTCTGGTTGAATAACGTCCCTTTCACGCGCTGCAGCGTGGCGTCCACCTGTTTGCCTTCCGCCGCCTGTTACTCAGAGACTAATCTCATAATCAGATGAAAATCCGCGGTGGAAACAGGGGAAACCTTTGTGTGAACACAGATTAGAGAAAAAGGGACAAAACGAGAATGTTGGACATTTGACACGTGAGGAAAGAACCTGTTTGAAGCAGTAACTGGTTCTGGAGACCAACACAGATCTGCACCTGGAGCAGACTGGAGCGTGGAGCTGGACTCCAGATGCTCCAGGGATCAAGCTGTGAGTCCATAAAGAATATTTCACCTCACATGTTCAGCCTCTAGACTCACAGCTGAAAGTGGAATCAGACGTTTGCCTCCTTCAAGGTTAAGCTCTTATGATGGACGATCATTTGACAACTTGACCACGAGGGCGTTCGAAGGCCTCACACAGGATCCTTGAAGCTCAGCTGCTGCTATTTCATAATAATAGATATTTAAAGGCCGATGGACTGAGTTCTATTCCTGGCTCCAGAGTTAAAGCTCGATTTTACATCGACGCCTGCTCCTTAGTCCCCGATGTCCTCGAGCAGTTTGAGCTGCAGCGGCAGAAAAGCTTGAAGTCTGCTCCTCTGATGGTTTCTCCTCAGAACCTAAAGACTGAGTGACGTCTCTTATCCAACTGACATTTGGTTGAGTCGCACCGACACACAGTTCTGCTTCAGATCTCGTTTTAAAGAGAGAAACTCTTTATTCTGGTTGTTCTGCCCTTTTCTCTCAGACGTCACTGAGCTCAGTTTATCATCAACTTCTTCTCTCAGGCTGTTTGGAGTTCAGCTCCTGAGAAGCAGCATCGCTCTTATCTCAGCCTCTTCCTTATTTAAAAAGTCTGTTTATTTTTATTTTTTATAAATAATGAGATCCCACGAGATTTGAAATTAAGTTAAAAAAGAAAACTTGAGGTCATAATTTATTAATCGTCAAATAAGAAGATGGTTTACTCGTCATGAGAAACAGAAAAGATCCTTTTGAACAGCAAAACAGCTTCACACGATCATTTAACACGTTGTTGCTCTGGAATTATTAAAAACGTCAGATGTGTAATTGTAAATTTAACTCCACATCGTCCCAAACAGGAAGTGGAACAAAGCAAACTGAGTCTTCATCGTCCTGGAACAACACAACTGATCAACTGGAATCAAACCTGTGACTTGCAGTGAAGGGAGTTGAAGGGGATTATCTCAAATGTTTTGTGTGTGTTTGCACGTGTGTAAAACATGCATGGGGGGGGGGGGGGGGGGGCTATTTGGTTTATCTCCAGTATCTGTAGCTGATTGACATTGAATCCAATTATTTTCATTCTATATTAACTCATTAAAATCCTGGAGGCTGTTTGAGTTTATCACTGAAAGTTAATAGTGTGAGAAACATTAAACACACAACACAAAGAAACTACCTTAAAGCAAATTGGACTTTATCAAGGCATGACAACATGAATAGAACCTCTCGGACAGCCGGGATCATCCGTCCATCGACCAGGAGGCAACACAACAAGACCCAGGAATGAAGAAACACTGGAGCGAGTCACAGATCTAAGTATGATACAGACAGCGAGCATGAGGAGAAGGGAAACGCATTTCAGAATCACCCTGATGTGGAAACAACAAATAATAAAGTGGCCTTTGGGGGAAAAGAGGAAAAATCTCTGATATGTTTTACAGAAAATACAAATATGACTGCGTCCGACCGAGGAGGGTTGATCAGTTCTTGAACATGTCGCACAGCAGCTTCTCCATGGGAGTGTTCCCGATGGTCCTGTGGAAGAACAGCAGCTCGATCCGCTCGGAGTTCACGAAGCGCAGGGAGGGGAGGAGGAGGAGCAGCTTCCCCAACCTGAACACACACAACACACAACACACAACACACACTCACATCAAACACTACACACTCACATTCATTGGATTGCTTCTTTTGTCTGACATTTATCTATTTGTGTATTTATAAATCTGTAGAACCGCGTTTCTACTGTAGCTACAGGGAACAGTTCAAGTTCAGTTGCTATTATAAGAAGAAGAAAGATGCTTAAAAATAGCTTGGGACAATATTTGTAAATGATGAGGCCCATCCCTGTTGTGTATTTGTTGTTGTGTAATATTGAAATATTCAATATTAATCAATCACATCATTTGATTCTTGATAGTTCAATCTGACGTTAAAGAAAATCTATTAAAATTAAGCTGTTTTATTTTATTATTGTGACATAAATCCTAAACTATGAACTCAAAACATTAAGAGACTTTAGGTTTAAAGACAAAATACAGGATTTGCATTGATAAATAAGTTGATGATACAGAAAATGAAACGGGTTTTGCATTCACGTATATAATGTAACTCTCATGTATTTGGCTCCCTCTGGTGGCCGTGAACAGGGTTTGCATTTAAAACCTGGATATTCCTCTGTAACTGCATTATTTGATTTCACAGATTGTGTGAAACTTTGAGATTATTCACCATAAAAAGTCTAGAAAAATGTTTTTATCTACCTTGACCCTCATATATTCTTATTGAGTGTTTAAAGGTGACTTGTTTGAACTGATCCCTGCACCGTGGAGGCAGTACTGGGAAGAGGCTGGACATTACCTGGCTGGTTGACTGGGATAGTGGGAGCGGATGTGTTGTCCCAGCATCACCTGGGACTGGTCCTGCAGATTCTCCACCTGCTCTGGATCCTTCAAACCTCGAGTCTCTACAGAAAGAGAAACACCAACATGAGTCAGATACAGAGGAATATAATATAAAATAAAATATTATACATTTCAGGACATATTTAGCTTTTTGAATAGATTCAGAATGAGGGAGATGAGAGTGAATGGAACTGTAGTGAGATGCCAGTGAGCAGCAATGAAATATAGACACACTAGAATCTAAAAACTAAGCAAAAGCAGCAAATAAATATGAAATAAAAACAATAACACAATATAATCTCAAACTAAACAAAAATACAAATGGTGCAAATGAGTAATATGAGTATAAATATATATATAAATACATACAGTATATACTCATTTATCTTTACTCATTTGCACCTTTTTTATTTGAATGAATGGATATTGAAGTATTACTGCAGATGAAAGATTCTCTGGTGTGTGGGTGGAAAGGTCAATTCTTCAGAAATCATCTCTGTCAGATCCTGATATTCAGATTAAATATGATGGTAATCAGTGATATTGATAAGTTATTGATCTGGACCTCTGCTGAACAGGACTGGTTGATCTGGTTGTGTGTTCCTCACCTGGCTTGAAGAGCACGATGGCCTTGAGGCAGGCGAACTCCGTGGGGTCCACGGCGAGGGCCTTGAAGCGGCTGAACACCTCCTGCAGGAGGCGCAGGTCCAGGCTGGTGTAACTGGTTTTCCCCTGCATGCCGGGGCAAAGGTCGGGCAGGGAGAGCAGCGGGCAGCTGTCCAGAGGCAGCGACCACTGGATGGCACAGAGCAGGAAGAGCTCGCTCCACGCCTCCTCCAACAGGATCACCTGGAGGAGGAGGAGGAGGAGGACGAGGAGGATGAGGAGGAGGGGGAGGAGGACGAGGAGGAGGAGGACGAGGAGGGGGAGGAGGAGGAGGAGGAGGAGGATGAGGAGGAGGATGAGGAGGGGGAGGAGGAGGATGAGGAGGGGGAGGAGGAGGATGAGGAGGGGGAGGAGGATGAGGAGGACGAGGAGGACGAGGAGGAGGAGGACGAGGAGGGGGAGGAGGAGGACGAGGAGGGGGAGGACGAGGAGGAGGAGGAGGACGAGGAGGAGGACAAGGAGGAGGATGAGGAGAGGGAGGAGGAAGAGGAGGAGGAGGAGGAGGAGGAGGAGAAGGAGGATGAGGAGATGAAGACTTGTTTTTAGAAAATATGGAAGTTCAATCATGCCAGAAAAACCTACATCTCTGATATGCAGATTTGAATTAAGATAATTTGTTTTATTGTGCAAACTATAATGTATTAAATCAAACTTTTTTAAAGACAGAATTGAGATCATAATCTTCTTTCTCACTTCACCTTTTTCTTTTCCTGCAACTTTGTGTGACTTGTTCTGACGTTTTTAAAGTTTTTAAATTTAAATTTCACGTGTTTTTAAGACAAGAAGTGATTTCTTGATTGCCCAGAAAATAAATATTGAACAATCTTTTACCTTTAAACTTATTTTACAGCCTTTCCAAACAACAACTATTGAGGATATAATTTTACACGAGGAGGTTTCCTGTCTCTCTACCTGGTCTCTGAAGGGCAGGTTGGAAAACACCGGCAGGTTTTTGGCCCATTTCACGGACATGAAGAGAAGCCGGGCCGAGGTCTCGTACACGTTCTCCGAGCTGGACGGATACAGAGCCATGTGATACTCGGAGGACGGCCTCTCCGGCTCGTTGCTCGTCACGTCGATGTTCTCGTCAACTGGAACGGAAAGAAGACGAGTTTAGAAACAAGGATGAAGAGGAAATGAAGGAGTTAAGAGGCCCGACGCAGCTGGTTTGATGAAGTTCAGATTGGATTCACGGTTTTAATAAATGATAAGAAACCCTGAGAAATTAGAAATGTCTTTCTTTGTGCCACATTTTAATGAGAAAAACAAAAAGAAAGAACTTCAAGAGTTTGTTAGCATCCAGGCCTGTGATGGATGACATAAAGGAGAAGTATAAAACAAATAATGAAGCATGGAAAAATATCAAATTGAAATCCTAACAGAGGAATTTGTTTCCTAATAATTTCCAGTCATCCTTCTTCTAATAACTGTAAAAAAAAAGGCGTAAAAATACCTTTACAAAATACTAAAACCAACAGATTCTGGTCTCTGATTCGTCTAGAATGTTAAAACCAGAGTTCAATTAGATGTAAAGAACTCAGGGTCCAGAGGATCTGGTCCTGGTTCTGGGTTTGATCAGAGGAACAGATTCTTCTTGAGCCACCTGCAGCCTTGTGGCCTTTTCCTGTTAGAGACTGTTTTTTCTTTTAACTTTCACATTTGTACAAAACAGCTAATTTTAATTGACCTTTATTAAAAATCCTCTAAGTGCTGCGGCCTCGAACGTGTCAACATCAAATCAAGGCTGCATCAAGTCGCACATTGAATCTACAGCATTTGTTTTTGAGTTTAATCTGATGTGAGTGGATCCTCCAGCCTCGGTGTCGGGTATCACCCCCCCCCCCCCCCCCCCCCCCGCCTCACCGTCCTCGGGCTCCAGCTTGGCGCAGGTTTCAGCCGTCATGAGGCTGGCCATGAAGCGGTGGTTGTTCTGGGGACTGATGCAGCGCTGGGGGGCCACGGAGGAGGTGATGGACATGGAGGAGGTGATGTGGGGCCACGTGATGACACTGGAGGAGGAGGAGGAAGAGGAGGACGAGGAGGACGAGGAGGTGGGCTCCCGGGTGGTGGCCAGGTGCTCCTTGTCGGGGTCCACGTCGATGGAGTCCAGGCGGACCTGAGCCGTGCTGCGGGGCTGACGCTCGTTCTGCACGGCTGCAGAGAGAAGAGCAGCTGTTCAGACCTCACACACGTTCTGGTTCCAGCTGCAGATCTTCATGGAGAACATCTCCACACACTCACCGTCTTTATTCATGCCGGCCTGCAGGCACTTCTTCAGCCGACAGGCCTGGCACTGGTTCCGATGAGCTTTGTCCACTGCACACATGCCGGTGCCGGCCTGGCACCTGTTCACACACACAACCAGATGTTAGAGGCTGAGGCCAACGTGGGTTTACTCATATTTAATATTGGAAAATGCACATTTAGATTAAAGACTATGTAAATTATATAGTGTCTATGAGAAAGCTACATGGAAAATTAAGGTATAGGAAGGTGAACGTCCATGAATATTTATATATATCGGACACGTGCAGGCGAATTGACAAATTATTGAAAATGTATAAGTAACCTATGCTTTGATTTCAATGTTACAAAGTGTGATTGTTGAAGAATCAATTTGTGATTTCACACATATGTTAATATATATTATTATATTTACTGTAATATATAAAATAAACAGGATTTAAACTCAAACTTTAAGAGAGTTTTTCTTTGCTTAAATTTGAATTTTGTTCACATGTGGAGCATGAACTGGTCTTTAAATGAAAGTTTGTTCATATTGGGTTTATGGTTATAATTTCCTGCACAATGTTACGATAAATTGTGGATTTTGTAACTGAAGTCAATGACCGAGACTATTTCTTTGATTAAAAACCTGTATTTTGTCTCTTTTCGTCCAACATTTTCCCACAATGCACCAGTAAACATGGCCGTCTGGGCAGGACAGGTTCTCTCTTGCCTGTAGATGAGCCTCCTCCTCACGCTGCGCTTGAAGAAGCCGCTGCAGCCGTTGCAGGCGTAGATGCCGTAGTGTTTTCCGCTGCTGGTGTCACCGCACACTCTGCAGACCAGGGCCGGGCTCAGGGCTTTACCCGGGGCCGGGCTCTTGGCTGGGAGTCAAACACAGAGACACAGGGACACAGGGACACAGGGCGGTTAGAGCCTGGTATTGTTTCATACGTGTGCCTGCCATCTGCACCGGCGGCTCAGGGTGCAGGCTGCTGCGCCTCCTGCACACGGAGCACACAGCTCCATATTGCAGCAGCAGCTTATAATCCACCAATTGTTGCGTGATTATGAATTTACAACAAAAACAATGGCTGCAGGCGGATTAACAACTTAAAACAAATGATGCACGGATCCGGACATTAATCCAAATAAACCCATTAATTAAAGATTAAATTGCTCATGGTTACAAGACAAATGTTCATTTTGACATTATTCTGATTTAATTAAGCATATTTATATTTAAGGAATGTAGTTGTGTGTGTTTGATGCTATGATTAGATTTAACTTGATAAAAAACTGGATTCATCATCATTTTAATATTTAAGCTAAATATTAAAGCCTTAAAACCATTTTGTGATCTAATATCAAAACAGAAAGAATTAAGACATTGGACATAAAAAGCTTCATGAGTCATTTTCTCTAGCATTGTTTTCCCGCGGTCCGGCTCTGTGAGGCTCCACCTGTTGTGTAGACGTGTGGAGCTCTTACCTCCTCGGCTGTCCTCACTCCCCCCGCTGGCACACGACCCGGAGGGAGAACAGGACGGCATCATGGGGATCTTCACCAGGTGGTCCTCCATCATCTCTCTCAGGAAAAGGTCTCCTCAAAAAGTGACGACGAGCAGAGATGAGAAAACTCTCTGTGTGTCCTCTTGTTGGACCAAAAGTTCAAGTTCTCCTTTTTGACAGACGCACAAAAAGTTGTGTGTCCGCAGGTTTGGGTCCCCAGTGGACAGATGGCAGGTTGAGGCTCTACTGTGTGGCGGGCTGGGCTGAGGGGATGCAGATGGGCCGGGGTCCTGCCCTGAGCTCAGGGCTGACACTTGTTGCACGTCACCAGGTTGTGTGTCGTCCCTCTGGCCCCGGGGTCGCTCGCTGTCTGTGGGCGCTCCTCGGTGGCAGCTCCTCAAAAGGGAGTCCGGGGGGGTGGGGGGGGCAGGATTAGCCCCGAGCGCTGTGTAAGCAGCATGCTTATTTGTCATCCTCTTAATCTTTACTGTTCATCTACTGGATCAATCAGTCACATTGCCAGAACCTCGGTGCAGCTCGGAACCGGGCAAAACAAAGAGTGAGTGGAGAAGGAGAATAGAGCTGCAGCGGGGATGACTCCTGAGGTCCTGTAACTTTAGACCAGTCCCCGTCCTGCGTGTCCTCTGTCCACGAGGACGTCCGTCCGTCAGCAGCCCTCTTCGGTATCTGCGTTTAAAGGAATCATTGCACCAGGAGCATATTCTTATATTTACCCTCCTCTTCAATTTGTATTTCCCCTCCTCTTGCTCTCTTTTGCCTCCTTATTCCAGGTCCGTTTACCCCCCCCAGTCTGTATATTTGATCTGTATGATTGCCTCCCATTCATAATGACTCCCAGTGTTTGCTGAGGAGCTGCCCATTAACTCCTATTTAGCTCTTTTTTCCCCCTCGACAAACTAGAAATCATCCGCTTCCTTCTTCTCACGGAGGGAACAGTAGAGTTCTGAGCGGCTGATGTTTTGTCGGCCGTCAATTCAGAGCATTCACGACATGTTTAACGTTTATTATGAAGAAGCCGGAGTCTCACATGTGATATTTACTGTGGAGCAGGTTCAGCAAACAGGAGCTGCACAGACCTGTCGGGGGGGAACATGCAGGTAATCACATTTAAATGAAATTTGACTTTTTCACTCAGACCTCAGACGATTTGGGGCCAAATGAAAAACGCATCACATCATTGCTGCGATTAAAACAAACAAGCCACTAAAAATAATCTCTCCTGTCACGACAGAGAAAAGAGTGAAACCAGGAAAAAGATCCAGTTCTGTCTCTGATCGTCCTCTGATGGTCCAACGTCCTCCTGCTGCTCCTCATCGTCTGTCTCTCAGGGACAGTCGAGTGGTTTTGAGTGAATAAAGAGTGGTTGTTGGACAATCTGTGCGCCGGCATCTGCACCGACTCTTTGTGTGTTTCACAGTTTGTTGTGTGTTTGTTCAGTAACTGCAATAATCACTGATCTAAGACACATGAACACTGAGAGATGAGACAAACCCAACAGGGACGTCCTCTGCTGCCCCTCGGGTCTGGCAGGCAGGTACGTGCTGGTGGTGCTGGTGGTGGTAGTCGTTGATGGAAGCAGCTGTGGAGCGTGAAACAAAGGGACAACAGACAGAAGAGGTCAGTAGATCTGCACAGTTGGTGATCACAGGAACACGGCACACGGCCGGGGACACAGAGGTCACGTCCTTTGTTTGGGTCGACGGTATTTGTGGGATTTTTAACGATCAGATGAAGAGTTCATATAGATACAGGCTCGTTAATTATAGATTAGTTTTTAAATGACACCATGAAAAAAAAGAGGACATTTAATAAATTGTTATCTTGACAAGTCAACATTATACAGCTCTTTTGGTGGCGGGGGGGGGGGGGGCAGTAGGGGTATTTCTCAAATCACCAATAAGTTTGTGTCATTTGTGGACAATGAAACAAATTGTGATATTGCTTTTATTTGATATATGAATCAATGTGAAACAATACGATGTGATTAGAAAAACTTTATTTACTTTATTGATGCCTCAAGAGGAAAACTGATTTTCACCTTCAGCATGAGATAGACAACGGGCAGGAGAGTCTTCTTTCCAGCGCCATCTTGGTTTAACCATATCTTGGAGGATGCACCCATTGGACGGTACCAGCTGTCAATCACATCCACATTGGATCATAACTTACTAAATGAACTTCAGCTGCACTGAAGAAGACTTGAAACTAGAGACTGAGACATGAACTCTTCAAGAAGATGTTTACTGACGTTATCAACCAGTGGAGTCGCCCCCTGCTGGTCATTCAAGAGTAAACGGTTTATAGGAGCTTCTCACTTCCTGGACTCGGAGTCTACGTCAGTTTTTAGTTACAGTTCATTGGATCTAATGAAAAACATCACACCCTTAAATGAACTTGTGTTTTCATCCAGAGTGTAACTCAGGGTTAATTTGACTATTCAAAGTGAATCCATTATTTTGTATAAATCTACATCTGTACGATCGAGAAGAAATGAAAACATCTGTCCTGAGTGTTCATCTCTCTCCAGCTGTTTCATCTCCACAGAGCTCCGAGTAGAAAATGTGTCGACGTCAGCGAGTTTCAGATCCTCAATAACAAGGCCCGACCATATTTGGAAAAAACTAAGTGTAAAGCAGTTAAGTGGATTAGAGTTTGAGCACATTTTGTCTGTAGCTCCGGTCGACTGGAGGCTGGGGGGGGGGGGGGGGGACACAATTAGCTCAAAAGATTAAAAGAGCAGTGAAGACACACTTCTTGGGGCATCTTCAGACATATGGTGGCTCCTCTCCTCATCCTCGACCCTCACACTGTTGACCTCTGTGAGATTTACCAGTTGATTAGTCTTAACTGGTGAAGTCGAGTTTCTGCTCGACTTCACCCAATCACACGCTGATTAGTGACACCGGGGGGATCTGTCTCCCACTGGGAGAGGACGAAACCATTCTCACAGGTTTCTACTGGAGACAAAGAATGAATATCATAAAGAACATAAAGAATAAAAAGTTTTGGAGCTTCTCCATCCACCACTCAGGTCACATGGGATCAGATCACAAGAAGCAGAATGTAAATTTATTCCTTTATTGACCTGTCCAGGGGGCACACTGCTGTCAATGGGGCGGCTGTGGCTCAGGAAGTAGAGCGGGTCGTCCACTTTGTGTCCATAAATTGGAGGGTAGATGGTTCGATCCCAGCCCCCCCCCCCCCCCCCTGTTTGGTGTGCCCCAAATTGCCGACGATGAAAGAGTGATGTGAAATAGAGAGAGTGTTGCACTGTGCCAAGGTGTGTTAAAGTAATTTAAAATGCTTTGAGTGTCAAGACTAGAAAAGTGTCATATAAAAAATAGCTTATGTAGTGATTCTGTACATTATAGGGTTTATAACTAGAATTTAAATAAATGGCAGTGCAGTATATAACTGTCTTTAACTGATTCTGATAAAAGCAGCATTTACACCAGTTTATGATTTGGACTAATCCCAGTATCTGCCTCACCTCCTCTTCATGTTTTATTCAGGTTTAATTTACTTATGCTGCTGCTTCCTTTTAATATCTCATGAGCTCAAAAAGAGGAGCTGATGATTGACAGGATTATTGCTTTATTATTTATTAAAATCACACGTTTAATCCACTCAAACAATAAGTGAACGCTCTCAGACGCCGACAATAAATCTTAGATCTTTATTTCTTTGTTATTCCTTCTGTCTGTGTCTGAATCGGAACCTGCAGGTGATTTATTTATTATTTTTATTGGAAACGTTGGAAAAGAGAATATGGAACAGGTATAAAATGATTTTCATTTCAAGAATGGAAGTTGAAATGTTGATTCCTCTGGTCTTTTAAATCGAGGTCCAGGAGTGATTGACAGCTGAGTGAGATGCAGAGTTTGGTGAAACCATAGATTTATTTTAATTTGTCCATCAATCATGATTGTTTGCTTCAACTTTATTCTTTAAACAAAACAATCTATCTTTTCCTTAATATTTTTACCTAAATGTTATTATAAAAAATATTAATTAATTCAATTGAATATTCAAATCAATATTGAAGCTCAAATATTACTGATTTCTTACACTGCCTGTTCCTTTTAATCTTTTCTTTATTTTTCTTTTCTTTTCTTTTATCTTCTTTTATCTTCTTTTATCTTCTTTTCTTATCTGTTCTTTTCTTTTCTTTTTTTTTCTATTTCTATGTTGATGCTGCTTAAATAAATCGAATTAAGCTTTTTATTTATATCAATCTAATACATTTATTAAGTTAATTTGATTAATCTATGTATGTCAATTGGTGTGATGGTGTTGAGACGTTAAATTTGCCGTTTCCTTTATTCTTGAAATCCTCATTTAAAGAAAGACGTTTGTTAAACCTGACCTCAGATCTGTGTGACACCTCCTGCAGCAGGAGTGTGAAGGCGCTGAGCCTCAGATCTGCTCCCTATGTTTAGAAGATGACTCTGCAAGCTTTATCACAGTTTACATAACAACAAGAAGCTGAAGCACAGTGGACACCATCACGCTTCAGACGAGGACTTGCTTACATGAGCAGACCATAGATTAGGCCCAAGACAGAGAGCTTATCTGGGGGAGGAGCCCTAATATGAGGATTCAAAGAACGATCAGAGGAGTTATGTAACCACATTAATGAACAAGTGCACGGAGACAAATCATTTCACTTTGTTTCTATCAATCAGGAAGTTGGTGACGTTTTTTAAAGTGTGAGTTTCAGATTCGTGTCCCGACGAAATCTGACAAACTGACTCTGAGTCTGATCGGATGTTTTCCCACAGTGTCATCAGGATGAGAGCAAAACGAACTGAAATCAGCTTCCTCAGAACTCAGTGGATGAGGTCTGAAGAGAAACACAGATCTGAAGTCTGTGACTATGTTTCATGACGAATCAAGTGAAGTTCTCAGACTCTCTTTTGTTTCTATGATAAGAATCATGTGTACGATTGTGAGAGTATGAGGCCCTACCTCATGATAAATGTGAATTCATCAAAACATCACAGTTTAAAACACTAATATTTGCTTTTTGTATAATAGTTATGGGAGTATTACATGTTTTAATAGAAATTATTTTATTTATCTTGTAGGTCTTTGTAAATTTCAAGGATTTTGTATTTTCTGTAAGGCTTTTGAGTCTGATTTTATTGTATTCTTGTTATTCTCTTCATGTTTTTATTCCACAGCATATTCCACAATTTTAAATGTGCTTTGAAATTTAAAATCTAAATGTTTTCATAATTGATTTGTGGTGCTCATGATATGGTAAAATAAAAACAAAGTGATCATTAACGAATGGTCGGCCATGTTGCTGTCACACACCTGAGGACATCACCGCCACCCAATCAGCATCTTCAACCTCACCTGCCTGAGCACACAGGAGAGAGGATAAACACAAACACACACAACACACACACACACACACACACACACACACACACACACACACATGGGATCATGGAGAGACCTCAAGGAGTGTGAATATTAGGAGGGGGGGGGCTGTTAAATCTGATCTGACCAGTGCTGACGACAGCAGAGCGGCTGCGTCCTCACATCAGCCGTCCATCAGTGTGTGTGTGTGTGTGTGTGTGTGTGTGTGTGTGTGTTGTGTGTGTGTGTGTGTGTGTGTGTGTGTGTGTGTGTGTGTGTGTTAGATAACAGGTGATAAAGCTGCCTTTGGGATCTGACTGTGGCGCCTGAGCCTCTTACCTGCGTCAGGTGGAAAACTTGGGCAGCAGATCTTCATCTTCCACGTCTCTCATCTCAGAGAACGTCGAGTTGAAGAAGCAAACGAGTCCGTCCACATTAAAAAAATGAATTAAGAGTTGTTGTGTTTTCTGTTCTAATTAATAATCCAAAGTGCCAGTGACTCTGTCAAAGTATTAACAACTTTATATAGTTATTGTTTATACTCATGGTTCCCAGAGGATGAATTGTTAGTTTTACACTTCTATCACACACATTTTCCACTGCAACACAACAACAATCAAATATAAATATGTTTAATATAAAAATCTACTTCCTGTCAGACAGTTTAGACCCAGGGTGAAAAATAAAAAAACAACAATAGTGAGTGACAGTGAGGAGATTAAAACAGGTGAAAGAAATAAAAAAGGATTATATGGAACTTTTTAAATCAGTTAAAGGTGAAAAATACCAAAAAAATAGATGTGTAACATAATAGAATAAATATATAATAAACTACAATGACTCCTTTTTAAAACTTAAAGGCACTTGTGAATAAAAAAGGATGATAAATGTTTTATGTCTAAATGTTTGTAATCCCTGGCGTGCTGCTGGTGGGTCCTCTGTCCAGTTCTGGGCCCCTTGACTCATTCAGGGGACCCTGCAGATGTACTGGAGCCTGGTGTGTGTGTGTGTGTGTGTGTGTGTGTGTGTGTGTGTGTGTGTGTGTGTGTGTGTGTGAGCTGCTGGCAGGAGTGTGTCTGGCCGCGTGCAGCTCCTCTCTCCCCGTCCTGACCTAGATCTCTGACAGTAAACAGCTGCTTCCTAAAGCGACGTGGTGCTGCCATCAGCAGAACAGCCGGAGAGATAAATGTCAGATTGGAGCTGGGTTGAGCCTCTTGATGCAGCTCAGGGCGCGCGGTTTGTTTAGCTTGTTTAGATTCACACACACTTAGCACCAACTGCTGCTGCTGCTGCTGCTGCTGCTGGGGTGTTGTCCCTTTGTGTGTTGTTTTAATTAACACTGTTTGCATTTGTGACGCACAAAAGAGGAACAAAAACAAAACCTGAGGCCTCGTGGATCCAGCGGAGAACGTGTTCAGCCGATCAACAAAGAAATAGAACGAAGCAGAACATCGCTTCAAATGTGTAAAAACTGAAAGTGAAGCGTGAACTTTTTTAACTTGTCCTAGACGGAGCTGCAGATGTTTATCTGGTTGTGTTTGTTATGTTGAGCAGAATCAAACATTATGATTCTAGTATTGATAGAAACTTCCGGAGTAGTTTTTTAATTGCAGATCATCCACTTTATTACAAATCCTCGTCACTTAATGACAAAAAGCAGTTTCTTGCCCCTTTGATTGGTTTCTCTCCCCTGAAACTTAAACTTTGTGGATCAATTATCTTCTTGGCAGGATGATGTCATGAGTTGGCTCCTTCCATAAAGAGTTCAAAACAAATCTCTGCTCGAGATAAAAGTCAGTTTTAGGATGTGAGAAACACGGTGGTGAAGGTCGAGGGAAAGATGGGGTTAAATTTGGATTTTAATAAACACTTGAAGGGTTAGAACCTGTGTCGCCGCGGTCTCAATAATAAGGGAACTTATATATTTTATAGTTTCCTTCCTGAATTCAAGTCTGTCCACTAAACCTCCCGGAGGCCCAGGACCCTCAAGGGCCCCGA